>NC_141877.1:477759209-478062239 GCF_056163025.1 Triticum urartu
CATTCAACATAGTTTGGATACACCCCCAGTGGGTGGAACTGCGAAAACTTAACAAAGATTGTTCAAAGACAACAAAGCAGGAAAGATAAAGACGGCAGGTCAAGCTGGCGGAGCGGCCGACGAGCCAGACTGGTTGGCGGAGACGGTCGTGCCGGCTGAAGGAGTGGCCGGCTGACGAACTTCGGCTTGGTCGCCGCCTCCCGCAGAGGGCGCGCTTCCACGCGCCTCATTGCTAGAGGCACGGTCGGCCTGAGGTCGGCTGGTTGTTCCACCAGCCGGCTCGACGTCTCCGCCGTCCTCGTCTTCGTCTTCTTCGCCCTCGTCGCTGGAGGCAATCTCCTCCGTCAAGTCCTCGCCCACCGCCGGGTTCATCCCGAACCACTCCTCCGGCTGAGCAACACCGTCATCATCGATTTCGGGTGCGAAAACGCTGATGTCGGTGCACTCGGCGATCGTCGAAGCCCGCTGGGCGATAGCCGGCCTCACCTCCTCCAGCTCCGCGTCAGCCTCCATCCGCCAAGTGCGCAGCTGGTCCAGGCTCAGCCCTGGGTACCAAGCCCGAACGAATTCCAACGCTCGCCCGGCTCCGAGGCGGGCCGCTGACGCTTTCCAAGCCTCGAAGCGACCAACTGCGACTTCCAGCCAGTCGGCAGTTCGGCTTGGGGTGCGGGGGATCGTCTCGCCGGGCCAGAGGGCAGCCAACACTTGCGCCCCAGCACGTTGGAGCCGGCGAAGCATCCGATGAGCCGGCTGCAACCATGCCTGGATAGCCAGGAGCTGCTCCTCAAGGGTCCGGTTTGCATCCGGCGCAATGTCGGCCCCCGCTTGATGGCGCGCCTCGCGATGGGCCTCAATGCGTTGGGCGGCGAAGGCGGAGTAGCCCGGGAAGTAATCTGCAAGAAACAACAAGCAACAGCTTAAGATAAGTCAAAAAAACCCAGGCGGCAAGGGGCAGGAGAAGGGCCGAGGAAGGCAACTTACCGTCGATCAAGTCCTCGATCTGGCCGAAGCCTTTGTCCAGGGCTCGCCGGGTCTCAGACCAGCTCGCCGCCTCCATCTCATACTCCGCCAACACGGCGGCTTCACTTTCCCGCGCCGCCTGCAGGGCCGCTTTGTGGCTCTCCTCTTGGTCGGCCAGCTTCTTGGCTAGGCGATCCCATTCCTGGACCAAGGCAGCGCACTCGGCCTCCTTGGTGTGAAGGGCGGCCTTCGCTTCGCCAAGCTCCTTCCTCAAGTTGGCGTTGGCCCCTGAAGACAAAGACAAAGAAAAACCAATAAGAAAAGAGTCGTCAAGAAAGATCCGACCCGACTGCACAGCAGTCGGCCCGAATCTCGGGGACTACACCCAGTGGGTGCGCTGACGCGCCCCCACAGAAGACAGACAAAATCGAGTACTTACTTCGGCTGTCGGCCAGGTCGTCGGTCCGCCGGCTCAACTCCCGAGCCTGGGAGTCGAAGGCGGCAGCACGAAGATTGTGGTATTCCTGAAAGTTTAGAAAGAAAGCAAAGTAAGGTGGCCGTCGAGAAAGATCCTACCCGACTGCGCAGCACTCGGCCCGAATCTCGGGGACTACACCCAGTGGGTGCGCTGACGCGCCCCCACGGAAGAAATCAAGAAAGCGAAGCAGCCAAGAACGAAGGACTCACCCGGATAGTGGCTCGCATTGACAAGAACTCTTGGTTGAGCTGTTGCAGCAGGGCGGCCTGAGCTTGTAGCCGGCTCCGGACCCCTTGAGCTGCCGCATCCAGCTCGCCAGTCCCCCTGTTGGGAGTCCACTCGGACACGGCAGTGCTGGCCGCCTCCAGATCTTCCGCCGACTGGCCTGCGCCCGCGGCTCGGCGCAACTCCGGCGGAGCAGCGCCTCCCCCTGCGCGCCGGCCCGTCGCCAGCTGCACCTCGAGGCCGGCTCTGTTCTCCGGCTCACCTCCGGCCGGCTCCTCTGGCGCCGCTGACGACTGACCGCCTTGGCCCGCTCTGGTTGGCGCTGCTGGCGGCGCTCTCCCCGCCAAGGCCACGGGGTCCTCCCCCCTCTCCAACAACGGCGGGTCTTGGACGATCTCCTCCGCCCAGGGCAACGGGGTGTCGGGGGCTACGGCTCGGAGAGGAATGGCGAGCAGTGGAGGCTGGTCGCGTGAGCTTTCCGCCTTCGTCCCCGCGGTAGCCGCCTCCGTCTGGGCCTTGGCCGCCGTTTCGGCTTGCTCCCTCGCCGCCTGGGCGGCCGCCTTCTCCGCCGCCTCACGCTCCTCCCGCGCTTCGCAGGCGTTCTGCTCTGTGGCCTCCCTGAGATCGGCGCGGGGGTCCACGCAGCGGGAGCTCGAAGACCCTCCAGCCGGCCCCACGACGGAGCCGCCCGGACCCCGCTCAAGGGAAAGTGGTGCCCTGACCAGCAAGCGAGGAAAAGTTAAGAAGAATATTCGTAGAGAAAGATAATGATGACGAGAATGCGGCAAGGCAATTGAAGACTTACACCGAGACCGCCTGGGGCTGCTTCCCCGCCTTGCAGAAGCGGGCCGCCTTCACAGCCGCCTCGTCTCGCTTTGTTGCCGCGGCGGAGGGCTTGGACTTCTTTGGCCGACTGTCAAAGAGGCCCAGAGCGGCCCGGCGCTTCTGCGCGCCGCCGGCAGCTGGCGCGACAGACGAGCCCGCGCCCTGTTGGTCGGCCACCGGCTGGCGACGTGGGGCGACTTCGGCTTCGAAATCGTCCGGCCAGTCCTCGAAGCTCGCGGTAAACCTTGAGCCTCCGAGCTCGGCGCTGTCCCCCACGACGGCGTCTTCCATGGCGGCCGCCCCCAAGTCCGGGTCGTCAACGTCATCCACTGTGCGGTCGGGGGCGTACTGGCGTTCAATTCCCGCCGCCCCAGCCGGCGGCGCAAGAAGAGGGTTCTGCTCAAAAGAACCGACTAGTCAGAAGCTGGCCGTCATGAAGCCGGCCGACGACAAAAAGAAGAAGAGAGAGAAACTTACCACGGGCGGAGGTTTGGCGCGAGAATACGGCGCCTTGCCATATTGCCAGTCCCCGGCGAGCTTGCAGTTGGCGATGTAGTTAACCATGAGCGCCACTTCCGCGTGGGGCATTTCCCATGTGCTCAGACGGCTTGGGTCGAAGCGGCCGCTCATCTGACACATCATATGGGGCCGACTTTGGAGAGGAAGGATCCGACGCTCCATGAAGGCGGCCACCAAGTCGGCCCCGCGCAAGCCTTCCGACTGAATCAACACCAGAAGCCGGGAGATGGCGGCGTTCCCGGCCGGAGTCAATGACCGGGACCGGAAGCTCCACGAGGGCTGCCTCCCAGCCGGCGGGCCGGCTACGTAAGCCGGCAGGTTGATGTAGTCTCCTTGCTCGGCGACGTTCTTCACATAGAAATAAGATCTTTGCCAAACCTTCACCGACTGGATCAGGGGGATGGGCGGGAATGGGTTGTTCTCGCTCGCCCTCCTCATGGCGATGAAGGCTCCGCAGGAGGCGGGCACACCGGCGACGACCGTGCCGAGCTTGCTCTGGAAGAACTCTCCCCAGAGCTCCAGTGTGGGGAGTAGCCCCAAGAAGCCTTCGCAGAGGGAGACGAAGGCCGACAGCAGCATCACCGCATTGGGCGTTAGGTGATGCGGCTGGAGGTTGTAGAACTCCAGGAAAAAGCGCAGAAACCCGCTCGCCGGAAGACCCGCTCGCCCTCCTCCGGCACCGGTGAGATCTCCTTCGCGGGCGCCAGGCGGACCTATACGCGGTCGGCGCCGGGCAGGCGCCAGGTCTGGCGAAGGAACTCTACGTGGTCTTCATGGACGTTGGAGCCGTCCCAGGAGCTTGACAACGCCATGGGAGCGAGGCGGCGTGGAGACGCGACGGTGCTGAGACGGGAAGCTGCGGTGGCAGCGAGAGGAAGAAGACGAGGGTTAGGAGGGGCGGAGCGGGAGGGAGCGTGCGAACCTCTGTCGCTCTCCCTCCTCCCCCTACTTATAGGCTCACGTGGCGGAGCCGAGGAGGTGCGGCGTGGGGAAGCGTGGGGATCGATCGTGCCCACTCCCCACGTCCCGCGATTATCGAGCCTTAATGACGAAACGAAACTGCCTCGAGAAGGCGAGCGGCTCCTGTGGGCCACGGAAGATCCGCGCCCGGACCAAGGCTCGCGAGTGGCGGGCCCGGGCCTGCGGCGGCGTCCCGTCGCGCGCGTGCGCTCGCAGGATCTTGCTGCCACGTGGCCGCGAGAGGGCCTGTGGTCAGCACGCAGGTCCCCCCTCCTCCCGCCTGTAAGACGCGGGGCTCTCTGAAGCCGGCGTACGCCCGCAAAGCCGGCTCTTCAGGATGGGAAGCTTACCAAGCTTCTCGTCCCCCTGCTCACCTCGGAGCTCGATCAGCTTCGGGGACTACTGTCGGAGTAAATAGCCATGGGTAGCCTAGCCGGCTTCCCCTGGCCCTTCTGAAAAAGTTACGAGCCCGCCCGGCTCTCAAGAATCCAAGACATGGGGCCACCTTCCCCTAGCTGGCTGCAAGCAAGGCCGGCTTTCGGAAGGCAGTCCGGCTTTAGCCCTCATGAGAAGGCCGACTCCAAGAAGCCGACTATGAGAAGGCCGACTCCAAGAAGCCGGCTCCCCATAAAGCAGTCAAGACCGTACCCACAAAGTTTGCACCCACCTACCGACGGTGCGACGGGGCGTGGCTACAGAAGAGCCTACCACCCCTGAATCCCGGGGCACGCCTGGCACAGTGCGCCGTACGGGGTAGGCATGACCTGTCCGGCGCAGCACTGTTGCCATGTTGACCCTAGCATCACCCACGACGGGCCGCCAGCGTGGCCCACAGGCGGTGGGCCCCTTTGAGCAGAGAGACGCCCGAAGGCGGCCACGCCTCCAACCAGTCGGCCAAGGACAGAGCCGGCTCCCCGCAGCCGGCTTGCCGCCTCCCTCGAAGAAGACGCCCCATTAAGGAGACAAGACGCGGTAAGGCTACAGAGATCGCATGCCAGGCGGCGGTACTGTAGCCACGCTTACCACGATGAAGCTCACGTTAACAAGATGAAGCCACAGTAACCAGCCGCCGACCAGGTCCCGGACAGTGGGGCCTACCTGTCGACCAAGGGGCCGGCAGCCGGCGGGACCCACCAGTCGGCGGGCCCCAGCAGCCGGCGCAGAAGCCGGCGAGCACAGTCACAGACGGCTGGGCCCCGTGCCCAGTCGGATTACCATTGTACCCCCGGGGGGTAGGCCTATATAAACCCCCGGAGCACCCATGCAAAGGGTTGGACCCCCTGCTAGTTCTAGACACCACACAAGGAGAAGAAGCAGGCTAGCCGTGCCCTTCTTCCTCCTCCCCCCAAACAGCTCAAGGAGCGTTGTGTAGCTACTTGATTCATCTAGCGAGCATGTGGAGACCCCGCAGAGCAGCAGTACGGGTGTTATCTCCACGGAGAGCCCCGAAGCTGGGTAAGATCCGCCGGCGTGCATGTCTTCGCCTTATCCCGTTTCCAGGCACCGGCGATGTCTTACTGGCTCCCACAATGATAAGCCACCCGTTGGCATATGTCGCACCTACCACCCGACAATTCATATGAACCATAGCTTGTTCTGAATGCTGTCTTGGTGTCAGGACCCCGATTCCAAGTCACATCGATCTAGCCGGTAACACCTCATATCACTTTGCGGCCTCACGCACGGTATCCCACGGGTGTCGCCTTACCATGGCCCGGGACCGTTTGCGCCTTTTGGCTCACGTATATGATAGCGTCGCTAGCATCCATATGACAGAGAACCCGGGCCGACATGGCTAGTCGTGAACCCAAAGCGGCACAGACCTATGGAGACAGGCATACATGAATCACATCGAACATGTCGGTCATCAGCGAGTGATTCCGGGCTGTAGCACTGGGCTAACAGGACTCCGGGGAACCCGGGCTGTAGCAGGCTAGGCAGGACTCCAGATATCACCGCGTGACATTTCCCCCAAGGGACAGACATAGGAACGAAGTGAAACACATGCCGGCCAGTCAAGTGTCCTGAGCAGTAGTGCTAGGCTAGCAGGACTCCGGTGAACCGGGCTGTAGCGGACTACTATGGCTCGAGGAACACTAGACTACATTTCCCCATAAGAAGGGCTGCCAAGGATAAACAACTAGATTGTCGGATCCCACTCATACCAAGCATTTCAATCATACACACAATATGCCCTATATGAGTACATACAACATGGCATCACAACAAAACTCTACAACTCAAGTACTTTATTTAAAGGCTCCAGAGAGCCATACCTAACAAGTTCATACAGATAGGGGTCACATGACCCGACACTCAAGTCATACAATCATACAAGCACATGCAGAAGCAACTAGTCTGAGTACAGACTCTAGAAAGAAAGAAGGCTTCTCGAAGCCTGTCTATCTACATAGGGCCCTCCATGGCCAGGATCACCACCTGGGTGGCTAGTCACTCGTCGACGTCAAGGTCTACGTAGAACCCATCGGAGGGGGCGGTGTTGTCGTCTGAAAACAGTAATTAAGCAAACATGATACAAAGGTACTCAGCAAGTCTTACATCAGAACCTACTAAACATGCTTATTCTCAAGAAGGTGGTGGGGTTAATGCAGCAAGCCAGCTTTGACTCTTGGCTAAGCTATCCTACGGAACTCCACCAGTAAAATAGTTTTCGCACACGAGTCCACTACTCGCCAACACAATACTCCACCGGGGATCCTCCCTCGTCATCCTACGAGAGGGCCATCCTCGGTACTCACACTTATCTTGAGTCTTTTAGTAGTATCCATTAACTTGTCTATGAACTGTATAGGCAACCAAGTAGTCCTTTACCGCGGACGCGGCTATTCGAATAGTTTTATACCCTGCAGGGTGTACTTCTTCATACACGCTTTCACCAATTACCGCCGTTTACATGACATGTACTCGGCAACCTTCAAGTGGAAGCCCAGCGAGGGTGTCGGCCACGGCCTACCTAACACTTAAGTCTCTAGTCCAGGGTTATCGCCTATCCAGGTTCCATCCGCAGGGAGTCCGGCCGAGGTTTCCACATACGGCCCCGAACGATGTGAACAGGGTCCCGAGACGCCTAACGGGCGCCCAGCATACCCGGCCACGGTGTATCTACCACAACATAGCCCACCCCTAGGGTCAGCGCTACGCACGGCCGCCAACACATAACCTACAAACACCAGAAACTACTTGCAACTCCTGGACAAAGTACTAGGGTGATTAAGAAGCCGAGAGGGTCCATTGGTTTCGGGCCCAATGTACGGTAGTAACTGCATCTTAAATCACACATACAAATCTTAGTTCTTTTGGACGGCCTCAATGAAACAACCCACCATGTACTCCTACATGGCCTCTCATCGATACCTTTACCAAAACATGTTCAACACATCCCTCATATTACCGACATAAACATTTCACTCTAGCCCATCACCCAGATGAACCAGACCTGACGCAACTCTAAGCATAGCAGGCATAGCAAGGTAGGAATCACATACATGGCTCAATCAACTCCTACACATGCTAGTGGGTTTCATCTAGTTACTGTGGCAATGACAGGTCATGCAGAGGATAAGGGTTCAACTACCGTAACACACAGCAGTTTGAATCGTGTTGTCTTAATGCAGTAGACAAGAGCAGACGCGAGAACATGGGTATGTATCGAAATGATCAATGGTTGCTTGCCTGATGGAGTGGTAGTGGGATACTACCCTTCAGTTGGATACTCGTGAATATCCTCGGAGGCAGAACCTACCACGAAGAACACATCGGAACACAATCAACACATGACGATATGCAACAATATGATGCATGCTATGCCATGGCAATATGAATGTGTCTTGGCCTAATGCAAGTTATAATAGAAAGGAATGAACTCATTTGAATCAAAGATTCAAATATTAGCTCATTAAACATGGCCTTAATAGTGCATTTCCTTATTCTGCTTAAACAGCAAGGTAAACTTGTTTTGTCATGCATGAAACCATTACAGATGGATAGATTGAATTTTTCTGATCATTTTTCATATATAAATCTTTGCATTTGGAGCTATGGTTGATTTTCTATGATTTTTAGAAGTTTTGACTATTTTCTGGAATTTCCTGTATAAGAATAATTCCAGTAATTTAATTACTGCGTCAGCATTACGTCAGGGTGACGTCAGTGGTCAACGGGGACGTCCAGGTCAAACTTGACTGGTGGGTCCCGCATGTCATTAGTTAATTAAGCTAATTATTTTTAGTTAAAACTAATCTGATTTAGTTAACAGAGGGCGCCCACTTGTCATTGACTCAAGGGAGTCAAACTGGAGTCAAACCCCTGGTCGGCGGGGCTAATCCCGCCGGCGTTGAGCCGCCGGCGAGGCCGAGATGGCGGAGGGCTTCGAATTTGGTCCCCTGGTGACCAAATCGACGGCGGAGACGTGCTACGCGTAGCTGGGGCTCGCGCGCATCTAGTGGGGCAAGTGGGAGGAGCTGGGGTGGAGCGAGCTCGCCGGAATCGAGCTCGTGGCGGCGGCCGGAGTTCGGGCGGGGTTGGTTTCGAGGCTATGGTGCACGGGAGAAGGAGCTGGTGGTGGCTACGGGTTCCTGGTGCTGCGCTGAGCTCATCGGTGGGCTTGGCTTCGAGCCACTGTGGCTCTGGCCATGACGGTGCCATGGCCGGCGGCGGGGAGCTCTCGGCTGCGATGGAGGTGGCGGCTACAGGGGCCAAACGAGCACGGGAGCTAGGGGAAAAGGAAGAGGAGCTCACAGCGGGGTCGGAGAGGGGGTCAGCGAGCTTGGGGAGGTCCTGGCGGCGGCGAATCGGCAGGAGATGGCTCGGGTGCCCGAGGTTGAAGACGAGGGCGAAGACGGCGTTCGGCGGCGGTTGGAGTCGCGTGGGTCGGCGGGGAGGTGCAGGGCGACGAGGCGGAGCTATTGGGCTCGTCGGAGGGGCGAGGGGGTGGCTCTGGTGGCAACTACGGCGATCGGCGGCGTGGTTCACGCTCGGCCATCACGGGGGAGAGTGAGAGAGACGAGGGGGAGAGTGCGAGAGGATGAGAGGGGGACATGGGGGTCGCGTGGCATCCCTGGACGTCTCCAAGGCGTCGGCGGAAGCAGGAGGTGTCCGGCGTGTGGCCGCGGGCGCCGGCCACGCGCTCCGCGTCCTTCTGGCGGGAGGAGGACGACGACTGGCAGCCAGTCGGCTGGGCCGAGCCAGGTGGGCTGGGCCAGCACAGGTAAGGCCCAGGTGGCTTCCCTCTCTCTCTTTTTTTTCTAATTTGTTTATGTGTTTCTATTTAACTGCAACTATTGGGCTTTAATTAAAATACTAAAACGTTTCCAAAAATTCTGAAAATAATTGTGGGCTCTGTTTAGATTATTTCCAACAGCAAACATTTATTTCCAGGATTATTTGAGCATTTAAATTATTTTATAGCATTTAAATGCCCAAATTCAAATACTTATGGTTTAATTCAATGACCTTCTGTTGACCTAGAAAATTGTGCACCAATTTTGCCAGAGGTTCTAACCCAAGACAAAGAGGGTGAACTTTTTAGAAGGGCATTTCAGGTTCATTGAAAATAATTTTAGTAAACCCTAGTTGTTTCCGTGGGGGTGTTGGGGGTTCTGTCATCCCCATTTAAAATTTAAGAGGAAAATAAACATGATGCACACTCTAATGCTTGAACTAGGTAGGGTGTGACACTTGGGGATATCTTGTTCACGAATGCGAATCTGATGATAACCCATACGGAGGTCAAGCTTGGAGAATACTTGAGCACCTTTGAGTTGTTCGAAAAGCTCATTGATGTTGGGAAGGGGGTACTTGTTCTTTATGGTCTTCTTGTTCAATGGACGGTAGTCGACACAAAGTCAGTCCGTTCCATCCTTCTTCTTGACAAAAAGAACACCACAACCCCATGGAGAAGAACTTGGTCGGATGAGACCCATACGCTCTTGAATATCGAGTTGTTTCTTCAGCTCCTTCAACTCTTCTGGTCCAAGCTTGTAAGGACATTTGCAAACAGGTTCCGTGCCAGGCTCAAGATCGATGACAAATTCAACTGGCCGGTGAGGAGGCATTCCTGGAAGCTCTTCTGGAAAGACGTCTTGATATTCACAAACGACTGGAATCTGAGAGATGGCATCCAACTCGCCCTTTTCATTGAGAGAAAACAGTCGAATGGTATCGTCACGAGCGGCAAAGACAATCACATCCTCAAACGAGGGTGTCAATTGAATCTTCCTGGCACCACAATGAAGCTGAGCCTTGTGCTTAGAAAGCCAGTCCATTCCAAGAATTAGATCAATATCCGAGTCACCAAGAACATTAGGAGAAGACAGAAACTTATAGTCGCCCATCTTGATAGACACATCTGGAACGAAAACTCGAGAAGTCATTTGTCGGGCCGGAGAAACAATAGACAAAGGTCTTGGCAAAATTTGAGTAACCAAATCATGCATAGCCACAAAAGGTCTTGAAATGAAAGAATGCGAAGCACCAGTATCAAAAAGGACTTTTGCAGGGATATCGTTAACATGAAGGTTACCCATGATCACTTCTGACGAGTCCTCTATCTGAGCTGCGTTCATCATGTTGACCTTGGCATGATTGGGATTATGCTTGACCACTGCATTGCTGGCAGATCTCACAGGAGGAGGAGGAAGACGCCTCTGGTTGAAGCATTTGTTTGCATAGTGACCCTTCTGCTGACACTTGTTGCACGTGACCTGTGAGAGTGGACGGTGATACGGAGCACTTGATCTTGGAGCATGAGACGAAGCCTTGTTCTGAAAGCCTGGGTTGGGTGGGTGGGAAGATCCATTGCCACCTTTGCTCTTTTGCTGATAAGGCTGACGGAACGGAGGAGGAGGAGGCAACCAATACTTTTGCTGCTTAGCTACCACTTGAGTTGAAGAAGGAGTTGCATCCCTGACTCTCTTCTTGGAAGCATCGCACTTGAGCTGAGCAGCCTCTTGCTTTAGTGCCATATTGTAGAACTCATCATACTTTTTCGGCTCGCGGCGCTGCGGAAGACGCGGGCTGTTTCCCCCCCCCCCAGGCTCGGCGCGATGGAGCTGAAGGCGGACTATTCTCTGCTCTGGTCGGTGGAGACGCGCGCGCATCTGCGCACAAGAGTTCTCCCCGCCGCCACCTGTGAGACTGCCCCAAATGGGTATGCCTTCTTCGCGTTGTTCTTCTATTGCGGGCTCTGCCCGCCCTTCTCTGATTTCTTCTGCGACGTCATGAACACCTATGGGTTCCACCTCCTCGACTTCACCCCCAACGCCGTTCTGACGATGGCAGTTTTCACGCATCTCTGCGAAAACTTTGTCGGAGTTCTTCCCAATGTGGCCCTCTTCCGCCATTTCTTCACTCCTCGAGTAGAGAGAGGAGAGCCTCTATCCGGCGGGATCGCCTGGATCTCGAGGCCCGGCAAGAAGGAGACCTATCTGGAGGGAGAGTTCCGCGGCAAGTGGGAGGAGTGGAGGGCTGACTGGTGCTGGATTGTCGAGGAGAGTCCGCAGCCTTTCACCGCCCGGCGCCAAACCCCGGTGGCGCGCGGCGACGACTGGAGCGACCTGGCCCCGGAGGACGACAGGCTGGGGATCGCCGTCACCAGGATCCTGCGTCTCCGGAATGCCGGGCTCACTGTCGGCGCGGTTGGCGCAGACTTCCTTCGCCGCCGCATTGCCCCCCTGCAAGAGCAGGGGAGGCCAACTTGGGAGTTCAAGAACGCGGCAGACATTATGAGGCTACGGCCGGGCCTCAACTACAACTTCACAGTTCTAGAACTCCACGCGATGCTGCAGGAGCTGTTCAGGTACGACCCCCAACATCCCGAGGTGTTCAGGTTGCCGGGGGGCGTCGTGCCTTTGTGCAACAACTCCGCGCTCGACCGCATCCGTGCAATGATGCCGGAATGCGACTCGCACGGGATTGTGCCAACTTGGCAGGAGCCTGCCGACGAGGTCGTGCAGCACTTCTTCGACAACTTGGTGGAAGTGGCTGTCCGCCTCGACGAGAAAGACGGCCTCACCCGCGACACCACTGACGCGGAGATGGCGCGCATCGCCACCAGGCTGGAGGAGGCGGCGGCAGCCGCAGTCGCGGGCGAGTTTGGGTTCACCACCGCGGAAGCAGACGCGGTAGAAGTGGTGAGCTGTGGCGAGCAAGGGGAGTCCGCTGGCAAGGAGGGGCTTGCCGGGCAAGATGCCGAGCCGAGCGAGCCTACCAAAGATACGGGCAGCTCGCGGAAAGTCGACTCCTCTTCCTCCTTGCCTCCGGACGGCCCACCAGAATCAGAGGCCCCAACGCCGCCCAGGAGGCGTCTCCGCAAGGCTGGCGATGAGGCGGAGCGGCAAGCGGGTCAACAGTCGCCACGCTGCGTGACACGCTCGACCACGGCAAACACCGTTGCCGCGGGGGCGCCTCATGCTACAACGGCAACTGGAGCGGGGTCCACCTGAACCACCGCTTCGGTCCCTGCCGCTTCTCATGCCGTGCCGCCAGCCGGAGCGGGGTCTTCTCAGACCGCCACCACCGCACCCGCTAAGCGGCCAAGGGAAGCTTCCCCTCCGCCTCCTCGCTCTGGGAGCGCGCCGGGCTTCGACTTCTCCGCGCTGAGCTCCGACGAGGAGGATGAAGGAGAGTAAGCTTCTCTTGCTGCACTCGCACTTCTTCGGTTTTTGTTGTTGTTCTTGTTTCTCAATTGCTTCTCCCTGAGCCTGCTCCTCTTTAGGACTCTGGCCCAGAGAGCGGTAAAGAGAGCTAAGGCCCCGATGGTCATCGTCGAGGACGTGCCCACTGCGACAACAGGTGGCGCGCCCGAGACAACCTTGCCGGACCTAGCGACTTTCCTCCATGGCAGCCCCCAGCGTAAGTGTGTGAACTTTTTGCCGCGGTGAGGCGCGCATGGGTACTTGTCTTTGCTGATATCTGCTTGTTGCCTTGCGTAGGAGCAGAGCAGCCTCACCAGGAGCGTCCGGAGACAGCCCCCGGCATGCCATCTACTTCAACCATGCGGCCCAGGGAAAATTCTCCGGCAAGAGATTCTCCGGCAGGGGGTGGCTCTCCGGCAAGGGGGAGCTCTCCGCCAAGGGACGGCGCCAGCATCCCCCCAGCGGCAGAGACCATGGCCACCGAGCCCAGCGCAGGTAATCTCCTTGCTTCAAATCTTCCCTTGGGTTCTTCTTCTTCTGGTCTCTTTGAGTTTTTGGCTGGATCTTGTTTGACTCTTTCCCCCTTTGCCGGCCATCAGACCCATCTGCTGCGGAGCGGATGGAGACCGAGATCGCCGCTGAGGACGCAGCCGGTGGCGGTGACTCCGCCAGCGGCGAGGCCGCCGAGGCTGGCGCCGCGGCGGCTGGCGAGGGATCTGGCGATCGTACTGACGGCCCAGAGGCCGCAGGAGCGCCAGGCGCTGCACTGACCGCCGACCCGTCCGCCGAAGCCGCAGCGCCAAGCATCGAGGAGCCCCAGCCGGGCGTTTACTTGAAAGCCGGCGAAGGCGTCTTCATCAACCTCCCCTGGGCATCAAGCTCCAGGGCGCCGGTCGAGGGGGAGGTCTTCGACGGGGAAGTGCTTGCCTCCGCGGGTCTGAAGCTGGTCGACACGCCGAGCGGTAGCAATGAGCCCGAAGAGGAGCGGCTGCTGCGCAGGTTGATGTTGCTCTACCGCGCGCGACAAGCCAAGCTGGAGTCCCGCGAGGCGCTTGTCGCGAAGGTGGGAGCAGACATTGAGAAGCGCGCAGACGAGCTCGCGGGTTTCCACCAGGAAGCCGTCCGATCCTTGGCAGAGGAGCGGGAGCAGCTCGCTGAGGCGAAGAAGGCCTTTCTCCTCGAGAAGGCCGAAGCCGAAGAGCTGCAGCGACTTGCCGCCGTGAAGCTAGCCGCGAAAGTGGGTGAGCAGGCGCAGCGGAAGGTCAACCTCGACACTCACGAGGAGGAGCTCGCCGCGCGCGAGGAGAAGCCGGGCGGAGCCCTCAAGCAAGCGGAGGACGCTGCCGCCGCTGCCGAGGCCGCCAAAAAGGTGCTGGAGATGAAGGTGGTCCAGCTGGAGGCTGACCGCAAAGCATATGGCGAAGAGCTCAGCGCCGCCAAGGACTCCAACGCCACCCTCGAGTCGAGGCTGGTCGCCTTGACCAGGGCGCTGGACGGCGCCAAGGAGCGGGAGGCGGCCTTGAAGAAGGAGATCGATGCCGACAAGGCGTTGCTGGAGAGTGCTGCCACCACCCAAAATGCCTTTAGGGATACGGTGGAGCACTGGACAGAGAGCCTCGTGAATGCTGCCGGGGACATCGACAAGGAGCTGGCGCAGCTGGGGGTGGAGGACTTCGGGTACTCCTCCGACAAAAACCTCCAACCTAGCGCCAAGCTCACTATGTTCTTCCAAGGCGTGGCGACGGTGCTCCAGCGGCTCCGGGATGAGATCCCGAAGCGGCTGGCCGACGAGTCGCGCGAGATCTGTGCAGGAGCCCTTCAGAAGGTGTTGATGAAGGTTGCCTTCCGCAATCCAGGCCTTCGCCTCCACAACGTCCTCGGATCCTTGCCACCTGATATCGATCAGGAAGAGCTCAAGGCCCTTGTCGCACCCATTGTGGACAAGGTGAGCGGGATCAAGAGGGTCGAGGGCGACCGCGTCGACTAGGCCACCGGCTTCCTTCTTTCCTTGTCGCTGCTAGCTATGTCATAGAAGACATTTATTAGAGCTGCGACAAGCTATTTTGTAATATAACTTTCTTCTGGGTAGCCATTGCAATGTTATTCCCTTTACTTGACTCCTCCCTTTGTATGTTTTTGCCCTACGCTTTTAGGGAACTTGCCGGTGCAGGCATCCAGACCGCGAGCGCTGAGCGCGGAACTGGCGGTGCCGCTACCGGCAAGAAACCTTGTCGCAGCTAGCTGCAGCTCACTTAAGTTGCTGAGCGGGGCTCGAAGCAAAGTAAGGGCGCGGCTAGTGTAGCAACTAGCCGCAGCTAACTTACGTTGTTGAGCAGGCTCAAAACGATGCAAGGGCGCGGCTCGTGTAGCAACTAGCCGCGGCTCACCTAATGTTGTTGAGCGAGCTCGAAACAACGCAAGTGCGCAGCCAGCTACGAGTTGGCTCCTCCGCGCACAGGTTTCCCATACAAAGTGCAGTCGTTCAAGGGAGATAACTTGGAATTAAAAGGATTTGGCTGCTCAAACTTTGGCAACTTAGCTTTTCTGTCGTTTGCTTCCCGGCAAGACGAAATTCTTGAACGACGCCTGGTCCATACCCTTCTCTTCTCCCCTTTCCCCCCGGCAAACTTGTGGGCGAGGGATCGTTTCTTTCCTTGGAAGAAGGAAGAAAAGAAAGAAGAGAAAATAAAGATAGAGAGCCTAGCAGCTCGTCAACGCTTTCCGTGGTGTTGGTGCTGCACAAATGTCAGATCATATACGCCAGAAATTAGAAAGCATAAAATCGACAAAATGTGCGGAGCACGCGGGCTCTACTGCGCATGGGATCTGCGCCCGGCCTCGTACAAAGGATTACATGCAACAGCGGCAAGACTTTGTAGAAGAGGTGGTTGTCGGAACGGGTTCCGGCAACCGCGCCTTACGGGTAAAACTCACGAAGATGCTCGATGCTCCAGGAGTTGCTCACTGGGATGCCATCTTCGGTCTTAGGGCGGCCGGCGCCGGGCCCAGTGACTCGTTTCACCCGGTAAGGGCCTTCCCATTCCGGCGTCAACTTTGTATGCTTTTACCCCACGCTTTTAGGGAACTTGCCGGCGCAGGCATCCAGACCGCGAGCGCTGAGCGCGGAACTGGCAGTGCCGCTACCGGCAAGAAACCTTGTCGTAGCTAGCTGCAGCTCACTTAAGTTGCTGAGCGGGGCTCGAAGCAAAGTAAGGGCGCGGCTAGTGTAGCAACTAGCCGCAGCTAACTTACGTTGTTCAGCAGGCTCGAAACAATGCAAGGGCGCGGCTAGTGTAGCAACCAGCCGCAGCTCACCTAGTGTTGTTGAGCGAGCTCGAAACAACGCAAGTGCGTAGCTAGCTACGAGTCGGCTCCTCTGCGCACAGGCTTTTCATACAAGGTGAGCCGATCCAGGGGAGACAACTCAAAAATTAGAGATCTGGTTGCTCAGGCTTTGGCAACTTATCTGTTCTGGGTGTGTTGGCGTGCATGGTGACCTTGGGCGCTCCGAGATCCACCAGCTCGATCTTGATCCAGCGAGCACATGGTACCGTGAGTACCATGGCGCTGCCGGTCCCGCGCCTCCTGGGATGGGCGCGGTGCATGCACGGACGCCGAGGTCTTGGAGGGCGCTCGGTCGTTGTGGGAGCCGGCCACGCCGCCGATGGGCAGCGCAGCCTTGCCCTGGGACCTGGCAGCACCAAGAGTTCCCTCATCGATGCGTGCCCTTCCGCCGGCGCCTGCCCCACCGTCCGTTTGCTCCGGCGGTGGGTGGCTCGGCGCGGACAGAGCAGCTGCCTCCGAAACCTTCTTCTTCGGCGGCATCTCGATGAAGATGGTGAAGATCGATGAAGAAGATGAAGATCTAGCCCGCAAGAACGCCGGATCTGATTCGCACAACTTCGACGCCCCCTACCTGGCGCGCCAGAGATGCCGGGGTTTCTGATCCACGGGCACCTATGGGACCGGCGAACCGGGTCCCTTTTGGTTCGGCGGGGGGCGGAGGTTGCGCAAAGAGCAGATCGAGGCGAAGCAAGCAGGCGGTTGGTCGTGCGAAGAGTAAACCGAGGCGAAGCACGCGAGCGATTTACCCAGGTTCGGGCCGCAAGGATGCGTAAAACCCTACTCCTGCTTTGTGGATTGGTATTGATCTCTAGCTCGGGAGCGAGAGCGAGCGTGAGTGTGTGGAAATGCTGAACCTCGCGAGGGCTCTCGAGGTGGCCAACCCCCTCTACGTTGCACACGGGCCTCCTTTTATACTCAAGGGGTTACCGACATAGAGCAACAGGGGGCAAGGGCAAAAATGGAAAGGGTGCCGTGGGTAGGCACAGCTAGGTGCTGTAGTAGGCACAGCTAGCTGCTACAGTGTTATCATACCTAACCCTGACGGCAGGGGACAAGGGCATTAAATGCCCGTCTGTGTCGCCTAGACGGCTCTGAAAGGGACCGCTAGGGACGCCACCGTCTTGCCACGATGGTTGTCTTGCCAGCGCCTGCGTGCCACCGCACACCCCTAGCTGCACAGCCTCCTGCCACGTGCGCTCGGGAGGGGCCCCGGAGCGACACGTGGGTGGATGTGCTGGAGCGCGGGCGTGGAGTGGGGGCTTGCCGCGGCAAGCGCCTTGCCGCGGCCGTCGACTTGTCGCTTCCGGGAGCTTGTCGCTCACCGGGCCTTGCCGGGGCGCGAAGCGTGCCGCGGCAAGTTCCTTGGAATGCCTCGGACGGCCTTCCCGGCAAGCGCCTCTTGCTGGGGCCTTGGAACGCTTCTGATGGCCTTCCCGGCAAGTTCCTCTTGCCGGGGTCTTGCCTTCTTCCCGGCAAGCTCCTCTTGCTGGGGTCTTGTCTTGAGTACTTTGTTCTGGAATGGTCTTCAGAGGGACCACAAGGAATCTTGGCGGTAACCTGGCAGGCCTTGCCGCAGGGGTACTGCGACTGCCCGTGCACAAGTTCGGGGTACAAGGGTACCCCTACTCTAGTACACCGACAGGGTGTCCCAACTTAGCCCATCACAAGCTCTCACGGTCAACAAAGGATATACCTTCTCCCAAGACGGCCCGATCAGACTCGGAATCCCGGTTACAAGACATCTCGACAATGGTAAAACTAAACCAGCAAAGCCGCCCGAATGTGCCGACAAATCTCAATAGAAGCTGCACATATCTCATTCTCAGGGCACACCGGATAAGCAATTCATACAACTAAAACCAACCCTCGAGTTTCCCCAAGGTGGCGCCGCAAGGGGCTCTAGTTTGGACCAACACTCAAAGGAGCACTGGCCCGGGGGGGGGGGGTTTAAAATAAAGATGACCCTTGAGTCTACAGAACCCAAGGGAAAAAGGCTTGGTGGCAAATGGTAAAACCAAGGTTGGGCCTTGTTGGAGGAGTTTTATTCAAGGCGATCTGTCAAGGGGTTCCCATTATAACCCAACCGCGTAAGGGACGCAAAATCAAGGAACATAACACCGGTATGACGGAAACTAGGGTGGCAAGAGTGGAACAAAACACCAGGCATAAGGCCGAGCCTTCCACCCTTTACCAAGTATATAGGTGCATTAAAGTAAACAAGATATAATAATGATATACAAACAATAATCATGTTCCAACAAGGAACAAACTCCAATCTTCACCTGCAACTAAGAACGCTATAAGAGGGGTTGAGCAAAGAGGTAACATAGCCAAACAATGGTTTGCTAGGACAAGGTGGGTTAGATGTTTGACATGGCAATATGGGAGGCATGATAAAGCATGTAGTAGGTATCAAGGAAAAAGGCATAGCAATAGAGCGAGCAACTAGCAAGCAAATATAGAAGTGATTTCGAGGGTATGGCCATCTTGCCTGCAAAGTTCTCCGAGTTGACGTAAGCTTGATCCTCGTAAGCGTACTCAACGGGTTCCTCGATCACGTACTCGTCTCCCGGCTCTACCCAAAGCAAGAACACAAGCAAAAAGGAACCACGATCAACCACGGTGCAATGCGCAAGCAACATGATGCAAAAAATGGCATGATATGCGGGAAGTGATATGCAATGCATATGCATGCTTTGGAAAGGAAAGATTGAACCAGGCCTCAACTTGGCAAACCAAGAGCGCCGCTGGAAAGATGAGTTGATTTCGGTCGAAATCGATATAAAGATCACCGGAAACGGATGCACGGTTTGCAAATGGCAAGCAAAACAATAATGGCACCAATCTACGATTAACAGCACGATGCCATCTAAATGCATCAAGAAAAATAAGCTACTGCACTCTAACATAGCAACAAAGCACATGGCAGTGATCCACTCAAGATGCTTGAGAAAAGATGAACACTGAGCTACGGCTAATTCACACAATAGCAGGTTCAAACAAGCATGGCAAAAGGGCAAAAGATATCAGGTTCACAGACTTAGTGAAAATAACAACATGTCAGGATTTAACATCAAGAAGCAAGGTTTAGAGCAAGATAACAACATGCTACAGGAACATATCATGGCAAAGTAAGGCATGGAATGAAACCACTCAAAGCATATAACAAAAGTCCCTTACTGACCATAAGCCAAAAGGGATCAGAAAATACAATGGCAACCATGTGAACATAGCAAGTTTCGTTAACAGATTCAGACTTAGCAGAAAACTGGGCATGGCAAAAACAGAATTACGTAGGCATGTTTGCGAGCTCGATGCACTCACCACAAGGCATTGCATGACAAACTAAGCATACACCCAGCAAGAAGACATGTTCAATAAGCTAACCATGGCAATAACACTCTCATGGAATGCAAGGATAAACTAGAACAACCTTGGCAAAATTGATTAACACATAAACAATCTGCCAGGAACATTTTATAGCAAAAGTAGAGCAAGATTGAGTCATGCTAGGGTACCCCATAATTGCAAACAAAGACATGGATGGATAGAACATAACAATATCTCAAAATCATCCTTACTGAACATGCTCAAAAGAGGCATGGATCACTCTGTAGCAACTATAATACATGGCATAAAAATATCATCAGGGAAATGACTTAGAAGAATTCTAAGGCCCTGAAATTAGCAACATCACGAGAGCTACTTTGCATGCTTGTGCTAGTCACCACATTGATCACAAAAATTCATGGCATACACCCCTGTAAATATGACATGGCATAGCCCAAAACACATGTAGGGCTCAAGTTCATAGGAGGCACACATTAAACATGGCAAAAATGACAAATGTCCATAATCTACTAAGAAACAGAAACTAACATTACATAGCACTCTTGCAATAGCATTTAGGGAATCAAGATGAACTCACATGAACATAGTGCAATGGAATGAAATGAAGAGCACATCCAGACGAACAAATTGATATGCTACATGCCCAAAACGGAGCTACGGATGCAAAGTTATGATGCGACGAACAATGCTAAAATTATTAGGGACTTAGGGGAAAAACAAGGTCAACCCCTAGGGTTACTATAGCACTGGATCTGGATCGGGGCACGCCTCCCGAGGATGGACGGGGAGCTCGCTGGAGTAGAATAGGACGGTGGCCGGAGTTGGATGGGGCGGCGGATCCAGCGCCGTGGGGCTCTCCTCCGGCCGGATCTCAGCGGATCCGGCGCGGGGCGAGGCGCGGACGCCGAGGCGTGAGGTGGCGGCCAGTCGGCGAGGCGGCGACCGGGTGGCGCGGCGAGGCGGTGACTGGGCGGCGCGACGAGGCGGTGACCGGGTGGCGCGGCGAGGCTCGGGCGACGGAGGAGGCGAGCTGGGCGGCGGGGTGGAGCTGGCCGCGGGGGCCGCGGCTGTGCCCGGCGGGCTTCGACGATGTGGGGCGCGGGCGGAGAGAAAATCAGCGAATGACACGTGGCGGCGGCGGGCGGCGGGATTTCTGTCCGGCGGCGCCCGGACACGTCTGGCAGCATGGAGGGGAGAGGGAGCTAGGGTTTCATCTGGGATTTTTGGAGGGAGGCACCTATTTATACACAGAAGGAGCTAGGAGGCTCCAAATGGAGTGTGGTTTTCGGCCACGCAATCGTGATCGAACGACCGAGAGGATAGAGGGGGTTTAGGTGGGTTTTGGACCACTTTGGAGAGGTGTTGGGCTGCAACACACACGAGTCCTATACAGTTCCTCGGTTAACCGTTGGAGTATCAAACGAAGTCCAAATGGCACGAAACTTGACAGGCGGTCTACCGGTAGTATACCAAGGCCGCTTGGCAAGTCTCGGTCCAATCCGATAATGTTTAACACCCGCACACGAAAAGAGGCAAAAGGGGACAGCGGAGGACATAGGAGTGCCGGAATGCAAAACGGACAACGGGGAAAATGCTCGGATGCATGAGACGAACACGTATGCAAATGCGATGCACATGATGACATGATATGATATGCATGACAAAGGCAAAATCAAAAGCAAAACGAAGACGAAACCCAACCACGAGGGAATATCATAACATAGTGCCGAAAATGGCAAGAGTTGGAATACAAATATGGCAAGTTACATATGGGGCGTTACACTCCAATGTGGCCAAGATTGTCAAAAGCTTGCAAAAGGATCATGAGGACACAAGGGCATTGTTGTCAGCTTTGCAAGAGAAGAAAAGATAGAGCAAGAACAAGGAGGGTTTGACATTGCACCAAAAAACTCAAGGATCGGGGGCTCTGGCATGGAATCTGCCTGATCACTGTGAAAAATAGAAAGTTGGAATTGTCGAGGGTTGGGTAAATCCTCGACAGTTTGATGGGCTTCAAGGGCGTACGGAATCGGATGTGCTTTTTTATCCAAAGCACATCTAAGTATTGATAGGGCAGAAAAAATAAATAGGAATCTTTGTTACGATGAGATAATTATGTCGGAGAGCGATAGTAGGGTGATGGGCTCATGTTTCTCTAGTGAAAATATCTGAAGGCGTCGTCTAAGGAAAGTCACCCAAACTACGTGGACATCCATATTGATGAAGCTAGTGATGCAAGATGACACATTACGGGAATATATGGTGAGACAAGTGGTGAAAGGAATTATGTGATTTTGTACTATCTTTGCCCCCTAAATGTTATCGTTGATTACAATGCATTGTTCTTGGAAATTTTAATGAGATTCTTATGGACAACAACAAGGAAGGGGTGCTTTCAGACCACAAATATGTATGCAAGCCTTTCGTGATGCCCTCATAGAATACAACCTCTTAGATATGGGACTTGTCGGACACATATTTACATGGAGAAGGGGTCATAGATGAGAGAGATTGGACCTCACAGTTGATGACCCAAGGTGGAGTAGTATATTTCCTATGGTTGGTGTTATGCATGAGGACTTCACGAAGTCTGGTCACCAGACAATGAATGTTAATTGTGATTATATCTCTGATATAAACGTATTACATCAGAAAGAACCGATTTAAGTAAAGTGAATGCTTGAAGAGACGGCTAATGAGGTGGTCGAGGCTTCTTTGCAGGCTATAATTAGTCCCGGCCCAGGAGGCTTGACCAGCGTGTGAAGGCGGCCCATAAGGCCCTCCATGCATGGGACATGCATGTATTAAAAGGAACTCAAAGTCATTTACGGGTTCTCAGGGACGAAGGGGATTTGGTGGTGACTGGTCTGCTGTAGGACGAGCCAACTATGAAACAACAGGAAATCCATTTCAAATTGAGAAAATTCAAGAGAAAGAAGAGATGAAATGGGTACAATATAGTCATGCAAAGTGGGGGAAACAGGGTGACCAAAATACATCAAGTTTTCATAGTTTTGCCTTTGTGCACAAAAATTTCAATATGGTTAAGCAGTTAAAAGATGACAATGACAACTTGATCTAAGGATAAGTGGAGTTGGTGTCCCATATTAACTACTACTTCCAGCACTTGTTTTCTAGTGAACTTATGGATCTTTCCGTGGAGGTTATTAACAATGAAGTCGTCAGAGCTCTTAAATCGGGGCTAGTTCTAGAAGATTAGAACAACACGATCATTGTTTTAATTACCAAAGTCGACTACCCCGAGGAGGGAACACAATATAGTCCTATCGGTCCTTGTAACGTTCTCTATAAGGTTATTTCTAAGGTTTTGGCATGGATGCTTAATCTTATATTACTAAAGATAGTGTCATCCAATAAAAGTGCTTTCTCCCTGGTCGGCTGATAAAGGATAACAAACTGGTGGTGTATCAATCTTACCATACAATCAAGTAAATGAGGAATGGAAAGTATGGCATGTGTGTTATCGAGCTTGGCATGCTCAAGGCGTACTATATGATGGAATGGATTTTCTTAAGATAGATAACAAAAGATATCACATATGCTATATATGACCCATTACTAGCGGGGGGTGGCAATAAGTATATGCATTGGTTCACAAAGTGGAAGATGTGTGTATTCCTAAGGAAAGAGGAGGCATGGGTTTAAGAGGGTTAACAAGTTTTAATTTTTAAAAGATGGTGCTATGTCATCTAGGATCCTTGGGATGAATAAGGCTAAAGGATCAACGACCTTTTATCCGCCCACTGTTGGAAGCGAGCGGCAATCAACTGCTCTAAGAAGCCAGCCTTCAGGTGCAAGGATGTCTAGAGCATCCACCTGAGTGCTCCGTACCCACTACGCAACATAGAATAGGTGGGTTGTAAATGCGACCGACTATACCAAGCACAAATGCCAAACCAGACATACACACCATCTTAATGCCCCTGCATGGGTTGCAAGCAATTGCTAACTTTATTGGCTACAAAGTTTTAATTTGGCAATCCTTGCTAAATAGGTGTGGCGACTATTATGTGAGAAAGAATCCCTATGCACTAAGGTGCTTTGTGCAAAATATTACCCTTCAGGTGATCTCCTTAATGTTGAATTGAAGAAGAGGTCATCATACACCTAGCAAAGTATTCAAGTTGGGATCCAGACTAATGGGAAATATGTGGATAGTCAGTGATGATTACCAAATTAATATTTGGAATGACCCCTTGATCCCCAATAGTTTGTCAAGGAAAGTGCTCTCTACTACATGCAATATTGTGGTTACAAAAGTGGCAAAGCTAGAGACTAGGAATTGGGACAAGGATATGGTTAGGAATTTATTCTTGTCAATTAATTAATCTAGAATCCTAAAAATCCCTATGGCTATGGGACTAATGGAGGATTCTATTTCTTGAACTACACCAGATTAGGCTTGTTCACGGTTAAATCGGTGTACTACATTGAGTGTGAGCACTAGCATGGGTAAAAACTACACGAACCAACAGTATGAGTTCTCCGGAGTTGAACCCTGACTGTGCGCAGGTATGGAGGTCAAAGATAGGGCTGAAAGTAAAAAAAATCTGCTAGAGAATGTTGCATGGAGATATTCCTTCTAACTAAGGGTATATTAGCTAACATATATATCATACCAAGCAGCCTATGTCCTTTGTGCAAGATTCATTGTGAGGACATTCTGCATGCATGTTTCAAATGTTCATGTGTTGTAGAAAATCATGAGAACCTTGGCATTGCTGTACTAATCTCTAGTTTTGATAGTATTGGCCATGGTGTCCTTGAAGCTCAGTCAACAAGAGTCGACAAAGTTTGGCACTTTGGTGTCTCATAAAGGCGGAATATTCTTTCATTGATATTTGAGAATAGTGAGTTCGTCAATCTCAAGACCCACCAGCCCAGTCTCTTGGAGCTTCTCATAGGGGTAGGTTATCCATTGTACGTCCATAGGGGTGAGTGTATTTGCATGTATGTGAGCATCTGTGTCCACACTATGTTTATCTAGAAAGGCAACAACATTCGACAGCGCCCCACTTTCCTGGTGTGGGATTGAAAGAGTTACTTGACATTGCTTGTTGGAATGCATGGTGGCAACGTCGCAAGGTTGCTTATGGGGAGATTGTCTAATATTCCGCTTAGTCTGGCCAAGCAATGAAAATGATTAAGACCAACTACGTCAAAGCAGCCAAATCGTCCAGGAGTAGATGCCGCCATGGCTGGAAGTATCCATGTGAAGGTTTTGTTAAATTCAATACTAATCTTGCCATCTCCAATGAGAATTGTATGCATGCAATAGGAGTGTTTACCCACAACGATCATGGTATGCTCATATTGGCTACCACATGTGGCATTGAACATGAATAGGAGCGTTCCAAGATGGTCATATCCTAGCTGGCCAATATGGGTGCAATAGAATCATTATCAAAAGTTATGTTCGGAGGTCATTTAAGTTATGAAGAACTATGGTAATTCTTTTGGTCCAGCGATAGCAATTTATGAGGAACGTTCTAATTTAGCTCAAGGCTATAGTTCCATTATTTGTGATCATCGTCCTACGGAAAGTAATATGGTGGCACATATTCTTGCTTGTAATGCATAGGGACCTCTATTGATTGTTTGGCATGTGGACCCGAATACTTTTATTCTTAATGCAATAACAAATGAGGTAAGTTTTTGATAGTCAATAAAGCGCCATGATGGCTTTTCCTAAAATAATTACCCCGCTATTTTACTATGAGCCTCCACGACATATGTAAACTTATACCTTATGAAATATCCCATATATTCAGCTTTACTGATGTCTAGGAGGACCATGCTCCATGAATAACACAACAGTGGTACACGATATTTTACAAAAGGATCTAGAACTAAAGGGAAATAACTAACTAGTCCTTTATATTTACAAATAGGCCCCAACAAACTGATGGAAAACGAGATTAAGTTCATAGAGCATTTTCCTCACGGGCACAACCTCATCGTTGTCGGGATAGTACCACTTGGGACGGAGAAGCCTCCATGACACCATGACATAAACTCCAATGGTGAAGCAATGCTTCCCATCTGGTATCTTATAGTCGGGAGGAAGAAGAAAGTCCAACTTCCAGCTCCCAGATTCGATGGCGTGCAACCGAATGGTCCAGCGGGCATCGTAGCCACTCCCAAGTAGCCACCGGGGATTAGCTCTTTCACGGTCTAGACCACCATCTCTTTCCTACTTCATCTTCAGCACCATGGCGACCTTGCAATAAAGAGAGGGATCAGAGCACCTCGAGCGTAGGGAACCAATCAAGCTTGTTGGTGGAGATGTCAACGATGCACTCCTATAATTTTCACGTGGCCATTGTACAGTCCTATTATTTTCATGCGACCATTGGACGTCACCGTGGCTATCGCCTTGATGTAGTCAATCTAGGTAACACTAGGCGATGTAACGCTTGTTGTCCGGAAGCACGGTATGTATTCTCGACCCTTACCATGTTTTATAAGATGTCCACTTCCTAGGCGAACCCAGCTAGAATAGAAACTGGATCTTTTCCATGCTTGGTCAAGGCATTCACGAGTTCGATAGGCCTATGCTCAATATATAGAGAAGCACACTTTCAAAACAAAGAAATTCGATCAATTCAAGATGAAGTATGATGCACGACATCTTACCATTCGTTTTAATTTACCCCCCATCTTGCGATTGTTATGAGAGTCATAATAATGACGGATAACCAACATTATGGCTATTACACATGTTGAATTGTTACTAAAGGAGCAGCCTTATACCGAACGGATTAGGATATATGGAAGTATCATGGATTGAGGTGACCAGACCAACTGTCGAAGCCCAGTGGCATGCAATTTCAAATAGTCCGTTTAAGTTCTGGGCTGCAATTGGTCTACTGGTCGGGCTGCCAGTTACGATGACTCTTCTGGGATGCCTAACTGGCTCATCGTAACGCTGAAAATAGTGGCAGCGTTAGGGCCTACATTGGTACTCCACCGATGAATCCATGATGATGACATCGACTATCCAAAGCAAAATGATGTCCGACTACTAAGGGCGGTTAGGCCACTACCCTAACCGGAAGGACATGTGACTAGGTCATAGCTACTCAAAAGAGCGTGGGCTCGAGAGCTTGAACAGAGACCGATACCGTCACGCGCAAAAGAACAGTCTGACTCGGCCAATCTAATATCAGATATCGTTCCACATGTGTTTTTATTCATGCTAATGGCCTTTGAGGATTATTTATGGACCGAACATAGTGTTGCCTATGTAGAGATACTGATACACTCTCTTTTTACCAACGAGGTCTATTCCAAGACCAACTCTAATAGCAACTATACTAAAATAGAAGTGTCAATGCAAGCATGAATACAACTAGATTTGAAAATAGAAAGCTAAGAAAGTCACCTACATACTTCGACGGGTCATCCGCGACATCACCCATTACACCGCGCGTAATAACAAGGATAAATTCACAATAATGGTTGTGTTTGGTCTCTTCAAGCAGTTTACTTCAGTTTCATTTTATTTTTCAAATAGTTCACTTAACTTCGAGTTGCAGTTGGTCAGTTGGTATCTTCGAATAGTCCAGTTGACTTTCATTTTATGTTTCATATAGTTTGTTTAACTTTGGGACAATAGTTTGGTCTATGTGCAATTGGCGCAATGGGTCATCTAGTAATAAAAAGAGGTAAGGTGCGAATACCTCTAGAGGGTGTAAACCCTCATGAGAATTATACCTGACTGAATGAATGCAATTCATAATCATGTTCACTCACTGTTCATCAAACCCCAACTTCAGCATCATATTTCTCATAAAGACACATTCAATTCTATCATATACTTTATGCACGTCCATCTTCACTATGTCCAGCTTCACCACAAAAACACCTGATTAACTTTCAGTGGTATTCATTTGCAATTTAGCATTTGTGAAATCATACCCCATAGGCATATGCTTATCTATAATTTATATGAGCAAGAATGTAGGACACATACATTACAAATATAGAATACCTAGAAGGACACATATGCAAGAACTACTTCAGCTCAACTATGAAATACCACAACAAAAAAAAATTCATAGAAGTCCTTGATCTTCTTTTACACCACAAAATCACCGCACACTGAAGACATCTGCCCCCATCGAACCTGGTGTTGAAGGAGTAGAACGCCAACGTACTCGAATTCCGGAGCAGAAGAAAGCCTTGGCTCAAAAGATTTGATGAGTGCATCAGCCGGATGCAATTTCCATCTTGGGAATGCTCCTCGAGATTTTCTAGCACCTAATTCGGGCATGAAGCCATGCCGCCTCGACAAAGGCGAACGGATCTGAACACCACATATCTGTTGGGGAACGCGGTAATTTCAAAAAAATTCCTACGCACACGCAAGAGCGATCTAGGTGATGCATAGCAACGAGAGGGGAAGAGTGTTGTCCACGTACCCTCGTAGACCGTAAGCGGAAGCGTTATGACAACACGGTTGATGTAGTCGTACGTCTTCATGATTCAACCGATCCTAGCACCGAAGGTACGGCACCTCCGCGATCTGCACACGTTCAGCTCGGTGACATCCCGCGAACTCTAGATCCAGCTGAGTGTCGTGGGAGAGTTTCGTCAGCACAACGGCGTGATGACAGTGATGATGAAGCTACCGGCGCAGGGCTTCGCCTAAGCACTGCAACGATATGACCGAGGTATAAATCTGTGGAAGGGGGCACCGCACACGGCTGAACTATCAACTTGTGTGTCTATGGGGTGCCCCCCTCCCCCGTATATAAAGGAGTGGAGGAGGGGGGTGGCCCTGAAGGAAATATGCCCTAGAGGCAATAGTAAAGTTATTATTTATTTCCTTATATCATGATAAATGTTTATTATTCATGCTAGAATTGTATTAACCGGAAACATAGTACATGCGAGAATACATAGACAGACAGAGTGTCACTAGTATGCCTCTACTTGACTAGCTCGTTGCTCAAAGATGGTTATGTTTCCTAACCATAGACATGAGTTGTCAATTGATAAATGGGATCACATCATTAGGAGAATGATGTGATTGACTTGACCCATTCCGTTAGCTTAGCACTTGATCGTTTTAGTTTAGTGCTATTGCTTTCTTCATGACTTATACATGTTCCTATGACTATGAGATTATGCAACTCCCGATTATCGAAGGAACACTTTGTGTGCTACCAAATATCACAACCTAACTGGGTGATTATAAAGGTGCTCTACATGTGTCTCCGATGGTGTTCGTTGAGTTGGCATAGATCAAGAATAGGATTTGTCACTCCGATTGTCAGAGAGGTATCTCTAGGCCCTCTCCGTAATGCACATCACTATAAGCTTTGCAAGCAATGTGACTAATGAGTTAGTTGAAGGATGATGCATTACGGAACGAGTAAAGAGACTTGCCGGTAACGAGATTGAGCTAGGTATTGAGATACCAATGATCGAGTCTCGGGCAAGTAACATACCGATGACAAAGGGAACAACGTATGTTGTTATGCGCTTTGACCGATAAAGATCTTTGTAGAATATGTGGGAGCCAATATGAGCATCCAGGTTCCGCTATTGGTTATTGACCGGAGTCGTGTTGGAAATATGCCCTAGAGGCAATAATAAATTAGTTATTATTATATTTCCTTGTTCATGATAATCGTTTATTATCCATGCTATAATTGTATTGATAGGAAACTCAGATACATGTGTGAATACATAGACAACACCATGTCCCTAGTAAGCCTCTAGTTGACTAGCTCGTTGATCAATAGATGGTTACGGTTTCCTAACCATGGACATTGGATGTCGTTGATAACGGGATCACATCATTAGGAGAATGATGTGATGGACAAGACCCAATCCTAAGCATAGCACTAGATCGTGTAGTTCATATGCTATAGCTTTTCTAATGTCAAGTATCATTTCCTTAGACCATGAGATTGTGCAACTCCCGGATACCGTAGGAATGCTTTGGGTGTATCAAACGTCACAACGTAACTGGGTGACTATAAAGGTGCATTACGGGTATCTCCGAAAGTATCTGTTGGGTTGGCACGAATCGAGACTGGGATTTGTCACTCCGTGTAAGCGAAGAGGTATCTCTGGGCCCACTCGGTAGGACATCATCATATGCGCAATGTGACCAAGGAGTTGATCACGGGATGATGTGTTACGGAACGAGTAAAGAGACTTGCCGGTAACGAGATGGAACTAGGTATTGGATACCGACGATCGAATCTCGGGCAAGTAACATACCGATAGACAAAGGGAATTGTATACGGGATTGATTAAGTCCTTGACATCGTGGTTCATCCGATGAGATCATCGTGGAACATGTGGGAGCCAACATGGGTATCCAGATCCCGCTGTTGGTTATTGACCGGAGAACGTCTCGGTCATGTCTGCATGTCTCCCGAACCCGTAGGGTCTACACACTTAAGGTTCGGTGATGCTAGGGTTATAGAGATATTAGTATGCGGTAACCCGAAAGTTGTTCAAAGTCTCGGATGAGATCCCGGACGTCACGAGGAGTTCTGGAATGGTCCGGAGGTAAAGAATTATATATAGGAAGTGCTATTTCGGCCATCGGGACAAGTTTCGGGGTCACCGGTATTGTACCGGGACCACCGGAAGGGTCCTGGGGGTCCACCGGGTGGGTCCACCTGCCCCGGGGGGCCACATGGGCTGTAGGGGGTGTGCCTTGGCCTATATGGGCCAAGGGCACCAGCCCCAAGAGGCCCATGCGCCAAGAGAGAAAAAAAGGGGAGAGTCCTAAAAGGGGAAGGCACCTCCAAGGTGCCTTGGGGAGGATGGACTCCTCCCCCCCTTGGCCGCACCCTTCCTTGGAGGAAGGGGCAAGGGCTGCGCCTCCCCCTCTCCCTTGGCCCTATATATAGTGGGGAAAAGGAGGAGCAAACCAATCTAAGGCCTGGCGCCTCCCTTCCCCTCCCGTGACACATCTCCCTCCTCCCGCAGCGCTTCGCGAAGCCCTGTTGGAATCCCGCTACTTCCACCACGCCGTCGTGCTGCTGGATCTCCATCAACCTCTCCCTCCTCCTTGCTGGATCAAGGCATGGGAGAAGTCTCTGTTCCGTACGTGTGTTGAACGCGGAGGTGCCGTCCGTTCGGTGCTAGGATCATCGGTGATTTGAATCACGACGAGTACGACTCCATCAACCCCGTTCACTTGAACGCTTCCGCTTAGCGATCTACAAGGGTATGTAGATGCACTCTCCCTCCCCTCATTGCTGGTTTCTCCATAGATAGATCTTGGTGACACGTAGGAAAATTTTGAATTTCTGCTACGTTCCCCAACAGTGGCATCATGAGCTAGGTCTATGCGTAGTTTCTATGCACGAGTAGAACACAAAGTAGTTGTGGGCGTTGATTTTGTTCAATATGCTTGCCGTTACTAGTCTTATCTTGATTCGGGGGCATCGTGGGATGAAGCGGCCCGGACCGATCTTACACGTACTCTTACGTGAGACAGGTTCCACCGACTGACATGCACTAGTTGCATAAGGTGGCTAGCGGGTGTCTGTCTCTCCTACTTTAGTCGGATCGGATTCGATGAAAAGGGTCCTTATGAAGGGTAAATAGAAATTGGCATATCACGTTGTGGTTTTGCGTAGGTAAGAAACGTTCTTGCTAGAAATCCATAGAAGCCACGTAAAACATGCAAACAACAATTAGAGGACGTCTAACTTGTGTTTGCAGGGTATGCTATGTGATGTGATATGGCCAAAAGGATGTGATGAATGATATATGTGATGTATGAGATTGATCATGTTCTTGTAATAGATGATCATGGAGCCCCAAGATGGAGATCAAAGGAGCTATATGATATTGGCCATATCATGTCACTATTATTTGATTGCATGTGATGTTTATCATGTTTATACATCTTATTTGCTTAGAACGACGGTAGTAAATAAGATGATCCCTCATTAAAATTTCAAGAAGTGTTCTCCCCTAACTGTGCACCGTTGCTACAGTTTGTCGTTTCGAAGCACCACGTGTTAATCGGGTGTGATAGATCCTTACGTTCACATACAACGGGTGTAAGACAGTTTTACACAGCAAAAACACTTAGGGTTAACTTGACGAGCCTAGCATGTACAGACATGGCCTCGGAACACAGAAGACCGAAAGGTCGAGCATGAGTCGTATAGAAGATACGATCAACATGATGATGTTCACCGACGTTCTCTAGTCCGTCTCACGCACAGATCGGACACGGCCTAGTTCACTCGGATCATGTAATCACTTAGATGACTAGAGGGATGTCTATCTAAGTGGGAGTTCATAAGATTAACTTAATTATCCTGAACATAGTCAAAAAGGATTTTGCAAATTATGTCGTAGCTCACGCTATAGTTCTACTGTTTAGATATGTTCCTAGATAAAAATTAGTTGAAAGTTGATAGTAGCAATTATGCGGACTAGGTCCGTAAACTGAGGATTGTCCTCATTGCTTCATAGAAGGCTTATGTCCTTAATGCACCGCTCAGTGTGCTGAACCTCGAACGTTGTGTGTGGATGTTGCGAACATCTAACATACACATTTTGATAACTACATGATAGTTCAGTTAAACGGTTTAGATTTGAGGCACCAAAGACGTTTTGAAACGTCACGAAACATATGAGATGTTTTGAGGGCTGAAATTGGAATTTCAGGCTCGTGCCCACGTCAAGAGGTATAAGACCTCTGACGATTTTCTTAACCTGCAAACTAAGGAGAAAAGCTCAATTGTTGAGCTTGTGCTCGGATTGTCTGAGTATAACAATCATTTGAATCAAGTGGGAGTTGATCTTCCAGATAAGATAGTGATGTTTCTCCGAAGTAATTACCACCAAGCTGCTAGGGCTTCATGATGAACTATAATATATCGGGGACATGTATGATGATCCTTGAGATGTTCGTGATGTTTGACACCACAAAAGTAGAAATCAAGAAGGAGCATCAATTGTTGATGGTTGGTGAAACCACTAGTTTCAAGAAGGGCAAGGGCACGAAGGGATACTTCATAAAACGGCAATTCAGTTGCTGCTCTAGTGAAGAAACCCAAGAGTTGAACCCAAACCCGAGACTAAGTGCTTCTGTAATAAAGGGAACAGCCACTGGAGCAGAATTACCCTAGATACTTGGTAGATTAGAAGGCTGGCAAGGTCGATAGAAGTATATTGGATATACATTGTGTTGAGGTATACTTTACTAGTACTCCTAGTAGCACCAGGGTATTAGATACCGGTTCGGTTGCTAAGTGTTAGTAACTCGAAATAAAAGCTACGGAATAAACGGAGACTAGCTAAAGGTGAGCTAACGATATGTGTTGGAAGTGTTTCCAATGTTGATATGATCAAGCATCGCACGCTCCCTCTACCATTGAGATTGGTGTTTGCGTTGAGCATAGACATGATTGGATTATGTCTATCGCAATACGGTTATTCATTTAAGGAGAATAATGGTTACTCTGTTTATTTGAATAATACCTTCAATGGTCTTACACCTAAAATGAATGGTTTATTCAATCTCGATCGTAGTGATACACATGTTCATGCCAAAAGATAGTAATGATAGTACCTCCTAATTGTGGCACTGCCACATAAGTCATATCGGTATAAAACGCATGAAGAAGCTCCATGTTGATGGATCTTTGGGCTCACTCGTTTTTGAAAAGTTTGGGACATGCGAACCATGTCTATTGGTATATATGCATGAAGAAATTCCATGCAAATGGACCGTTTTGTACTCGCTTGATTTTGAATCACTTGAGGCATGCAAATCATACCACATGGGCAAGATGACTGAAAGCCTCGGTTTCAGTAAAATAGAACAAGAAAGCAACTTGTTGGAAGTAATACATTTTTGCTGTGTGCAGTCCAATGAGTGCTGAGGCATGTAGTGGATATCGTTATGTTCTTACTTCACAGATGATTTGAGTAGATGTTGAGTATATTTACTTGATGAATCACGAGTCTGAATTATTGAAAGGTTCAAGTAATTTCAGGGTGAAGTTGAAAGATCGTCGTGACAAGAGGATAAAATATCTATGATATGATCATAGAGATGAATATCTGAATTACGAGTTTGGCACAGAATTAAGACATTGTGGAAATTGTTTCACAACTGATACAGCCTGGAACACCATAGTGTGATGGTGTGTCCGAACATCATAACTGCACCCTATTGGATATGATGCATACCATGATGTCTCTTATCAAATTACCACAATAGTTTATGGGTTAGGCATTAGAGACAACCACATTCACTTTAAATAGGGCACCACGTAATTCCGATGAGATGACACCGTATGAACTATGGTTTAGAGAAACCTAAGCTGTCATTTCTTAAAAGTTTGGGGTTGCGACGCTTATATAAAAGGTTTCAGGCTGATAAGCTCGAACCCAAAGCGGATAAATGCATCTTCATAGGACACCCAAAACAGTTGGGTATACCTCCTGTCTCAGATCCGAAAGCAATAAGGGATTGTTTCTAGAATCGGGTCCTTTCTCGAGGAAAAGTTTCTCTCGAAAGAATTGAGTGGGAGGATGGTGGAGACTTGATGAGGTTATTGAACCGTTACTTCAACTAGTGTATAGCAGGGCACAAAGAATTGTTCCTGTGGCACCTACACCGATTGAAGTGGAAGCTTATGATATTGATCATGAGACTTCAGATCAAGTCACTACCAAACATCGTAGGATGACAAGGATGCGTACTACTTCAGAGTGGTACGTAACCCTGTCTTTGGAAGTCATGTTACTAGACAACAATGAACCTACGAGCTATGGAGAAGCGATGGTGGGCCTGGATTCCGATAAATGGCTTGAGGCCATATAATCCGAGAGAGGATCCATGTATGAAAACAAAGTGTAGACTTTGGAAGAACTACTTGATGGTCGTAAGGCTGTTGAGTGTAGATGGATTTTAAAAGGAAGACGGACAATGATGGTAAATGTCACCATTAAGAAAGCTCGACTTGTCGTTAAGATGTTTTCTGACAAGTTCAAGGAGTTGACTACGGTGAGATTTTCTCACTCGTAGCGATGCTAAGAGTCTGTTGGAATTATATTAGCAGTCACTGCATTATTTATGAAATCTTGCAGATAGGATGTCAAAACTTTGTTTCCTCGACGATTTTCTTGAGGAAAGGTTGTATGTGATACAACCGGAAGGTTTTGTCAATCCTGAAAGATACTAATAAGTATGCAAAGCTCCAGCAATCCTTCTAAGGACTGGAGTAAGCATCTCGGAGTTGGAATGTATGCTTTGATGAGATGATCAAAGATTTTGGGTTTATACAAAGTTTATGAGAAACTTGTATTTCCAAACAAGTGAGTGGGAGCACTATAGAATTTCTGATGAGTATATGTTTTAACATATTGTTGATCGGAAATGACGTAGAATTTCTGGAAAGCATATAGGGTTATTTGAAAGTGTTTTTCAATGGAAAGCCTGGATTAAGCTACTTGAGCATTGAGCATCAAGATCTATAAGGATAGATCAAAACGCTTAATAGTACTTTCAAATGAGCACATGCCTTGACGTGATCTTGAAGGTGTTCAAGATGGATCAGTCAAATAAGGAGTTCTTGCCTGAGTTGTAAGGTATGAAGTTAAGACTTAAAGCTCGACCGCGGCAGAATAGAGAGAAAGGACGAAGGTCGTCCCCTATGCTTAAGACATAGGCTCTGCAGTATGCTATGCTGTGTACCGCACCTGAAGTGTGCCTTGCCATGAGTGAGTCAAGGGGTACAAGAGTGATCCAAGAATGGATCACAGGACAGCGGTCAAAGTTATCCTTAGTAACTAGTGGACTAAGGAATTTTCTCGATTATGGAGGTGGTAAAAGAGTTCGTCGTAAAGGGTTACGTCGATGCAAGCTTAACACCTATCCGGATAGCTCTGAGTAGAGATACCAAATACGTATAATGGAGCAACAATTTAGAATAGCCCCAAGTAGAACAGTTATTTGGAATAAGCTCCAAATAGAGCGTGGTAGCTACATCTAGGAGATGACATAGAGATTTGTAAAGCACACACGGATCTTAAAGGTTCGGACCCATTGACTAAAACCTCTCTCACAAGCAACATGATCAAACCTAAAAATCATTGAGTGTTAATCACATAGTGATGTGAACTAGACTACTGACTCTAGTAAACTCTTGGGTGTTAGTCACATGGCGATGTGACCTGTGAGTGTTAATAACATGGCGATGTGAACTAGATTATTGACTCTAGTGCAAGTGGGAGACTGTTGGAAATATACCCTAGAGGCAATAATAAATTAGTTATTATTATATTTCCTTCTTCATGATAATCGTTTATTATCCATGCTATAATTGTATTGATAGGAAACTCAGATACATGTGTGAATACATAGACAACACCATGTCCCTAGTAAGCCTCTAGTTGACTAGCTCGTTGATCAATAGATGGTTACGGTTTCCTAACCATGGACATTGGATGTCGTTGATAACGGGATCACATCATTAGGAGAATGATGTGATGGACAAGACCCAATCCTAAGCATAGCACTAGATCGTGTAGTTCATATGCTATAGCTTTTCTAATGTCAAGTATCATTTCCTTAGACCATGAGATTGTGCAACTCCCGGATACCGTAGGAATGCTTTGGGTGTATCAAACGTCACAACGTAACTGGGTGACTATAAAGGTGCATTACGGGTATCTCCGAAAGTATCTGTTGGGTTGGCACGAATCGAGACTGGGATTTGTCACTCCGTGTAAGCGGAGAGGTATCTCTGGGCCCACTCGGTAGGACATCATCATATGCGCAATGTGACCAAGGAGTTGATCACGGGATGATGTGTTACGGAACGAGTAAAGAGACTTGCCGGTAACGAGATGGAACTAGGTATTGGATACCGACGATCGAATCTCGGGCAAGTAACATACCGATAGACAAAGGGAATTGTATACGGGATTGATTAAGTCCTTGACATCGTGGTTCATCCGATGAGATCATCGTGGAACATGTGGGATCCAACATGGGTATCCAGATCCCGCTGTTGGTTATTGACCGGAGAACGTCTCGGTCATGTCTGCATGTCTCCCGAACCCGTAGGGTCCACACACTTAAGGTTCGGTGATGCTAGGGTTATAGAGATATTAGTATGCGGTAACCCGAAAGTTGTTCGGAGTCTCGGATGAGATCCCGGATGTCACGAGGAGTTCTGGAATGGTCCGGAGGTAAAGAATTATATATAGGAAGTGCTATTTCGGCCATCGGGACAAGTTTCGGGGTCACCGGTATTGTACCGGGACCACCGGAAGGGTCCTGGGGGTCCACCGGGTGGGTCCACCTGCCCCGGGGGGCCACATGGGCTCTAGGGGGTGTGCCTTGGCCTATATGGGCCAAGGGCACCAGCCCCAAGAGGCCCATGCGCCAAGAGAGAAAAAAAGGGGAGAGTCCTAAAAGGGGAAGGCACCTCCGAGGTGCCTTGGGGAGGATGGACTCCTCCCCCCCTTGGCCGCACCCTTCCTTGGAGGAAGGGGCAAGGGCTGCGCCTCCCCCTCTCCCTTGGCCCTATATATAGTGGGGAAAAGGAGGAGCAAACCAATCTAAGGCCTGGCGCCTCCCTTCCCCTCCCGTGACACATCTCCCTCCTCCCGCAGCGCTTCGCGAAGCCCTGTTGGAATCCCGCTACTTCCACCACGCCGTCGTGCTGCTGGATCTCCATCAACCTCTCCCTCCTCCTTGCTGGATCAAGGCATGGGAGACATCTCCGTTCCGTACGTGTGTTGAACGCGGAGGTGCCGTCCGTTCGGCGCTAGGATCATCGGTGATTTGAATCACGACGAGTACGACTCCATCAACCCCGTTCACTTGAACGCTTCCGCTTAGCGATCTACAAGGGTATGTAGATGCACTCTCCCTCCCCTCGTTGCTGGTTTCTCCACAGATAGATCTTGGTGACACGTAGGAAAATTTTGAATTTCTGCTACGTTCCCCAACAAGTCGTGTCTCGGTCATGTCTACATAGTTCTCAAACCCGTAGGGTCCGCATGCTTAATATTTGGTGATGATCAGTATTATGAGTTTATGTGTTTTGATGTACCGAAGGTAGTTTGGAGTCCCGGATGAGATCGGGGACATGATGAGGAGTCTCGAAATGGTCAAGACGTAAAGATCGATATATTGGATGACTATATTCGGACATCAGAAAGGTTCCGAGTGATTCAGGTATTTTTCGGAGTACCGGGGAGTTATGGGAATACGAGGAAGAAGTATTGGCCTCATGGCCCAAGTGGTGGAAGAGAGGAGGCAGGGCGCACGGACCCCCTAGACCAAACCTAATTGGACTAGGGGGCCGACCCCCCTTTCCTCCTTTCCTCCCTCTCCTTCCTTCTCCCCTTCCCCCTTCCTTTCCTCCTCCTTTTAGGAGTAGGAAAGGGGAGTCCTACTCCTACTAGGAGGACTCCTCCTCCTGGCGCGCCCTAGAAGGGTCGGCCGGCCTCCCCCTTGCTCCTTTATATACGGGGGCAGGGGGGCACCCTAGAACACACAAGTTGATCATTGATCCCTTAGCCATGTGCGGTGCCACCCTCCACCATAATCCACCTCGATCATATCATAGCGGTGCTTAGGCGAAGCCCTGCGTCGGTAGCAACATCATCACCGTCATCGCATTGTCATGCTGGCAGAACTCTCCCGTGAAGCTCTGCTGGATCAGAGTTCATGGGACGTCATCGAGCTGAACGTGTGCTGAACTCAGAGGTGTCGTACGTTCGGTACTTGGATCGGTCGGATCGTGAAGACGTACGACTACATCAACCGCGTTCTCATAATGCTTCCGCTTACGGTCTACGAGGGTACGTGGATGACACTCTCCCCTCTTGTTGCTATGCATCACCATGATCTTGCATGTGCATAGGAAATTTTTGAAATTACTACGTTCCCAACAGGCCCCTCTATGGCGCGCCCAAGGGGAGTCCTACTCCTACCGGGAGGAGGAATCCCCCCTTCCCTAGTTGGATTAGGAGAGGAAGAAAGGGGGAGAGAGGGGGAAGGAAAGGAGGCGCCGGCCCCCACCCAATTCGGATTGGGCTTGGGGGGCGCGCCCCCTCCTAGGCTCCCTTCTCCTCTCTCCCACTATAGCCCAATAAGGCCCATAAACTTCCCGGGGGGTTCCGGTAACCTCCCGGTACTCCGGTATATGCCCGAACTCACCCGAAACCATTCCGATGTCCAAACATAGGCTTCCGATATATCAATCTTTATGTATCGACCATTCCGAGACTCCTCGTCATGTCTGTGATCATATCCGGGACTCCGAACTACATTAGGTACATCAAAACACATAAACTCATAATACCGATTGTCACCGAACGTTGAGCGTGCGGGCCCTACGGGTTCGAGAACTATGTATACATGACCGAGACTCTCCTCTGGTCAATAACCAACATCGGAACCTAGATCCTCATATTGGTTCTTACATATTCTACGAAGATCTTTATCCGTCAAACCGCATAAGAACATACGTTGTTCCCTTTGTCATCGGTATGTCACTGGCCCGAGATTCGATCGTGTATCTCAATACCTAGTTCAATCTTGTTACCGGCAAGTCTCTTTACTCGTTTCGTAATGCAACATCCCGTAACTAACTCATTAGTCACATTGCTTGCAAGGCTTATAGTGGTGTGCATTACCGAGAGGGTCTAGAGATACCTCTCCGATACACGGAGTGACAAATCCTAATCTTGATCTATGCCAACTCAACAAACACCATCGGAGACACCTGTAGAGCATCTTTATAGTCATCCAGTTATGTTGTGACGTTTGATAGCACACTAAGTGTTCTTCCGGTATCTGGGACTTGCATAGTCTCATAGTCATAGGAACATGTATAAGTTATGGAGAAAGCAATAGTAGTAAACTAAACGATCAAAGTGCTAAGATAACGGATGGGTCAAGTCAATCACATTATTCTCTAATGATGTGATCCCATTTATCAAATGACAAATCTTTGTCCATGGCTAGGAAACTTAACCCTCTTTGATCAACGAGCTAGTCAGGTAGAGGCATACTAGTGACACTCTGTTTGTCTATGTATTCACACATGTACTAAGTTTCCGGTTAATATAATTCTAGCATGAATAATAAAAATTTATCATGATATAAGGAAATATAAATAACAACTTTATTATTGCCTCTAGGGCATATTTCCTTCAGTCTCCCACTTGCACTAGAGTCAATAATCTAGATTACATTGTAATGATTCTAACACCCATGGAGTCTTGGTGATCATTATGTTTTGCTCGTGAGAGAGGCTTAGTCAACAGGTCTGCAACATTCAGATCCGTATGTATCTTGCAAATCCCTATGTCTCCCTCCTTGACTTGATCGCAAATGAAATTGAAGCATCTCTTGATGTGCTTGGTTCTCTTGTGAAATCTGGATTCCTTTGCCAAGACAATTGCACCAGTAAAAAGTTTTTCATTGGACCCGATGCACTAGGTATGACACCTAGATCGGATATGAACTCCTTCATCCAGACTCCTTAATTTGCTACTTCCGAAGCAGCTATGTACTCCGTTTCACACGTGGAACCCGCCATGACGCTCTGCTTGGAACCGCACCAACTGACAGCTCCACCATTCAATAAAAATACGTATCCGGTTTGTGACTTAGAGTCATTGGATCAGTGTCAAAGAAAGCATCGATGTAACCGTTTACGATGAGCTCTTTGTCACCTCCATAAACGAGAAACATATGCTTAGTCCTGTTTAGGTATTTTAGGATGTTCTTGACCGCTGTCCAGTGATCCACTCCTGGATTACTTTGGTACCTCCCTGCTAAACTGATAGCAAGGCACACATCAGGTCTGGTACACATCATTGCATACATGATAGAACCTATGGCTGAAGCATATGGAATAACTTTCATTTTCTCTCTATCTTCTGGAGTGGTCGGGCATTGAGTCTGACTCAACTTCACACCTTATAACACATGCAAGAACCCTTTCTTTGCTTGATCCATTTTGAACTTGTTCAAAACTTTATCAAGTTATGTGCTTTGTGAAAGTCCAATTAAGCGCCTTGATCTATCTCTATAGATCTTGATGCCCAATATATAAGAAGCTTCACCGAGGTCTTTCATTGAAAAAATCTTATTCAAGTATCCTTTTATGCTATTCAGAAATTCAGTATCATTTCTGATCAACAATGTGTCATCTACATATAATATAAAAAAATACTACAGAGCTCCCACTCACTTTCTTGTAAATACAGGCTTCTCCAAAAGTCTGTACAAAACCATATGCTTTGATCACACTATCGAAGCGTATATTCCAACTCCGAGAGGCTTGCACCAGTCCATAAATGGATCGCTGGAGCTTGCACACTTTGTTAGCACCTTTTAGATTGACAAAACCTTCTGGTTGCATCATATACAACTCTTCTTTAAGATATCCATTAAGGAATGCAGTTTTGACATCCATTTGCCAAATTTCATTATCATAAAATGCGGCAATTGCTAACATGATTCAGACGGACTTAAGCATCGTGATACGTCCATTTTGCATCATGCTTTTATATCGATATTTATTGCATTATGGGTTGTTATTACACATTATGTCACAATACTTATGCCTATTCTCTCTTATTTTACAAGGTTTACATAAAGAGCGAGAATGCCGGCAGTTGGGATTCTGGGTTGGAAAAGGAGCAAATATTAGAGACCTATTCTGCACAGCTCCAAAAGTCCTGAAACTTCACGTAAGACGTTTTCAGAATATATAAAAAAATACTCAGCGGAAGAGATTCACCAGGGGGGCCACACCCTGCCCACGAGGGAGGGGGGCGTGCCCTACCCCCTAGGCACGCCCCCTACCTCGTGGGCCCCTCTGGTGGCCCTCCGGTGGCCATCTTCTACTATATGAAGTCTTTCGATGGGAAAAAATAAGAAGTCGTCTTCTCGGACGAAACTCCACCGCCACGAGGCGGAACCTTGGCAAAACCAATCTAGGGCTCTAGCGGAGCTGTTCTGCCGGGGAAACTTCCCTCCCGCAGGGGTAAATCATCGCCATTGTCATCACCAATGCTCCTCTCATCGGGAGAGGGCAATTCTCCATCAACATCTTCATCAGCACCATCTCCTCTCAAAACCCTAGTTCATCTCTTGTATCTAATTCTTGTCTCCAAGTCTGGGATTGGTGCTAGTAGGTTGCTAGTAGTGTTAATTACTCCTTGTAGTTGATGCTAGTTGGTTTAATTGGTGGAAGATCATATGTTCAGATCCTATATGCATATTAATACCCCTCTGATTATGAACATGTTTATGCTTTGTGAGTAGTTACATTTGTTCCTGAGGACATGGGAGAAGTCTTGCTATTAGTAGTCATGTGAATTTGGTATTCGTTCTATATTTTGATGAGATGTATGTTGTCTTTCCTCTAGTGGTGTTATGTGAACATCGATTACATGACACTTCACCATTATTTGGGCCTAGAGGAAGGCATTGGGAACTAATAAGTAGATGATGGGTTGCTAGAGTGATAGAAGCTTAAACCCTAGTTTATGCGTTGCTTCGCAAGGGGCTGATTTGGATCCATATGTTTCATGCTATGGTTAGGTTTACCTTAATACTTTTGTTGTAGTTGCGGATGCTTGCAATAGAGGTTAATCATAAGTGGGATGCTTGTCCAAGTAAGGACAGTACCCAAGCACCGGTCCACCCACATACCAAAGTATCAAAGTACCGAACGCGAATCATATGAGCGTGATGAAAACTAGCTTGATGATATTCCCATGTGTCCTCGGGAGCACTTTTCTCTATATAAGAGTTTTTCCAGGCTTGTCCTTTGCTACAAAAAGGATTGGGCCACCTTTCTGCACTTTATTTACTTTTGTTACTTGTTGCTCGTTACAAATTATCCTATCATAAAACTATTTGTTACCACTCATTTCAGTACTTGCAGAGAATACCTTGCTGGAAACCGCTTATTATTTCCTTCTGCTCCTCGTTGGGTTCGACACTCTTACTTACCGGAAGGACTACGATAGATCCCCTATACTTGTGGGTCATCAAGACTCTTTTCTGGCGCCGTTGCCGGTGAGTGAAGCGCCTTTGGTAGGTGGAATTTGGTAAGGAAAAATTTATATAGTGTGCTGAAATTTACTGTCACATGTTACTATGGAAAGTAATCCTCTGAGGGGCTTGTTCGGGGTATCTTCACCCCGACCAGTAGAGCAAAGAGTTGCTCCTCAACCTACTGAACCTACTGAAAATGAAAATGTCTACTTTGAAATTCCTTCGGGTATGATAGGAAAACTGCTAGCTAATCCTTTTTTAGGAGATGGAACAAAGCATACCGATGAGCATCTAATATATGTGGATGAAGTTTGTGGATTATTTAAGCTTGCAGGTGTACCCGGAGATGTTGTTAAGAAGAAGTTCTTCCCTTTATCTTTGAAGGGGGATGTATCGACATGGTATAGGCTATGTGATGATATGTGGTCTTGGAATTACAAACGATTGAAATTGGAATTTCATCAGAAGTTTTATCCTATGCATCTTGTTCATTATGATCACAATTATATATATAATTTTTGGCCTCGCGAAGGAGAAAGCATCGCTCAAGCTTGGGGGAGGCTTAAATCAATGTTATATTCATGCACCAATCATGAGATCTCAAGAGAAATGATTATTCAAAAATTTTATGCTCGGCTTTCTGATAGCAATCGCACCATGCTTGATACTTCTTGTGCTGGCTCTTTTATGATGAAGACTATTGAATTCAAATGGGATTTATTGGAAAGAATTAAACGCAACTATGAAGATTGGGACCTCGGCAAAGTTAAGGAGTCAGGTATGACACCTAGGTTTGATTGTGTTAAATCTTTTATGGATACCGATGTTTTCCGTAAATTTAGCACTAAATATGGACTTGACTCTGAGATAGTAGCTTCTTTTTGTGAATCTTTTGCTACTTATGTTGATCTCCCCAAGGAGAAGTGGTTTAAATATCATCCTCCCATAGAAGTAAAAGTAGCTGCACCTATTAAAGTTGAAGAAAATATTGTCACTTACAATGATCCTATTGTTCCTACTTCTTATGTTGAGAAAAAACCTTTTCCTGTTAGGACAAAGGATCATGCTAAAGCTTCAACTATGGTTCGTACAAGCAATATTAAAACTTATACACCTCATGAGAAAATTAAAGTTGAGCCTGATATTGCTATTGTTAAAGATCTCTTGTCTGATAATATTGATGGGCATGTTATTCATTTCCTTGATGAGACTGCTAGAATTGCTAAACCTTGTGCTAAAGATAAAAACAGACATGTGGTAGGCATGCCTGTTATTTCTATTAAAATAGGAGATCATTGTTATCATGGCTTATGTGATATGGGTGCTAGTGCTAGCGCAATACCTTATTCCTTATACAAAGAAATTATGCATGATATTGCACCTGCTGAGATAGAAGATATTGATGTCACAATTAAACTTGACAATAGAGATACTATTTCACCAATGGGAATTGTTAGAGATGTTGAAGTCTTGTGTGGGAAAACTAAATATCCTGCTGATTTTCTTGTTCTTGGTTCCCCACAAGATAGCTTTTGTCCCATTATATTTGGTAGACCCTTCTTAAATACTGTTAATGCTACCATAGATTGCAAGAGGGATGTTGTTACTATCGGTTTAGATGATATGACTCATGAATTTAATTTCTCTAAATTTAGTAGACAACACCGTGAAGAAGAATTACCTAGTAAGGATGAAATTATTGGTCTTGCTTCTATTGCCGTACCTCCTAGTGATCCTTTAGAACAATATTTGCTAGACCATGAAAATGACATGTTTATGAATGAAAGAAGGGAAATAGATGAAGTATTCTTTAAACAGGAACCTATTTTGAAACACAATTTGCCTGTTGAAATCCTAGGGGATCCTCCTCCACCCAAGGGTGATCCCGTGTTTGAGCTTAAACTCTTACCTGATACTCTTAAATATGCTTATCTTGATGAGAAAAGGATATATCCTATTATTATTAGTGCTAACCTTTCAGAGCATGAGGAAGAGAGATTATTGAAAACTCTGAAGAAGCACCATGCTGCTATTGGGTATACTCTTGATGATCTTAAGGGCATTAGTCCCACTCTATGTCAACATAAAATTAATTTGGAAGAAACATGCTAAACCTAGACTTATTAGATGGGTTCTCTTCCTACAAGAATTTGACTTACATATTGTTGATAGAAAGGGAGCTGAGAACCCCATTGCAGACAACTTGTCTAGGTTAGAAAATGTGCTTGATGACCCACTTCCTATTGATGATAGCTTTCATGATGAGCAATTAAATGTCATAAATGCTTCTCATACTGCTCCATGGTATGCTGATTATGCTAATTACATTGTTGCTAAGTTTATACCACCTAGTTTCACATACCAGCAAAAGAAAAAGTTCTTCTATGATTTGAGGCATTACTTTTGGGATGACCCACATCTTTATAAAGAAGGAGTAGATGGTGTTATTAGACGTTGTGTACCCGAGAATGAACAAGAACAGATCCTACGCAAGTGTCACTCCGAAGCTTATGGAGGACGCCATGCTGGAGATAGAACTACACATAAGGTATTGCAATCTGGTTTTTATTGGCCTACTCTCTTCAAGGATGCCCGTAAGTTTGTTTTATCTTGTGATGAATGTCAAAGAATTGGTAATATTAGTAGACGTCAAGAAATGCCTATGAATTATTCACTCGTTATTGAACCATTTGATGTTTGGGGCTTTGACTATATGGGACCCTTTCCTTCCTCTAATGGATATACACATATTTTAGTTGCTATTGATTACGTTACTAAGTGGGTAGAAGCTATTCCAACTAGTAGTGCTGATCATAACACTTCTATTAAAATGCTTAAAGAAGTTATTTTTCCAAGATTTGGAGTCCCTAGATATTTAATGACTGATGGTGGTTCACATTTTATTCATGGTGCTTTCCGTAAAATGCTTGCTAAATATGATGTTAATCATAGAATTGCATCTCCTTATCATCCTCAGTCTAGTTGTCAAGTAGAATTGCGTAATAGAGATCTCAAATTAATTTTGCAAAAGACTGTTAATAGATCTAGAAAGAATTGGTCCAAGAAACTTGATGATGCATTATGGGCCTATAGAACTACATATAAAAATCCTAGGGGTATGTCTCCGTATAAAATGGTTTATGGAAAAGCATGTCACTTACCTCTCGAACTAGAACACAAGGCATATTGGGCTATTAAAGAGCTCAATTATGATTTTAAACTTGCCGGTGAGAAGAGGTTATTTGATATTAGCTCACTCGATGAATGGAGAACCCAAGCCTACGAAAATGCCAAGTTGTTTAAAGAAAAAGTTAAAAGATGGCATGACAATAGGATACAAAAGCGTGAGTTTAATGTAGGTGACTATGTATTGCTATACAACTCTCGTTTAAGATTTTTTGCTGGAAAACTTCTCTCTAAATGGGAAGGCCCTTACGTTATCGAGGAGGTCTATCGTTCTGGTGCCATAAAAATCAACAACTTCAAAGGCACAAATCTGAAGGTGGTGAACGGTCAAAGAATCAAACATTATATCTTAGGTAATCCCATAAATGTTGAAAACAATGTTATTGAAACCGTAACCCCGGAGGAATACACAAGGGACACTTTCCGGAACGTTTCAGACTCCGAAAAGGAATATGTATGTGGTACGGTAAGTAAACCGACTCCAAAACAGTTTTTAAGGCAATATTTCTCCGTTTTGGAATATTTAGAAAAATAAGAAGCAGTCTGGGATGGACACGAGGGCTCCACGAGGAGATGGACTCCCCTGGGCGCGCCTCCCTACCTCGTGGGCACCTCGTGCGCTTTCCGGACTCCGTTTTCGTACACAACACGTATTTTGGTCGGTAAAAATTCATTATATAATCTACCGAGGGTTTTGACTCCCGTATCACGCAATTACCCTCTGTTTGTGTTTCGAGCTGTTGCTGCTGTAGATTAGAGCAAGATGTCTTCGCAAGAGTCAGTCGGGGAGAGCCGGGTGTCTCATCCGGCACCGAGATCAATGACAAACAATAATGTTGACCTCCTTGGGCCAGCAATGGAGGAAGAGATGGAGGCTGACTTGAAGAGGATAGACGCCATGGAAGAGGATCAAGAAGTCACTTCCCGCTTCCGAGCTGGATTCACAATGGGAGAACTGCAGAGCTCGGCTATTCCAAACTCGGTTATCCCTTCCAATGTTAGATTTCTTTCTTATGAGAATATGAAAAGGAGTGTCACTGGTTCTCCCGCAGCTATGCAACACCCTTGGGTGCAGGGAGCTTTGGCTGTTACAGGAAAACTCCAAAAGGAAATAATGGACGTCAAGCAGCAAGTCAATAAGCTCGAGGAGGAGAATCATATCCTGAGGGGCATCATCGCCAAGAATATCACATCACCATCCCCGAAAAGAGAGACATAATCACATGGGTATGGGCACTCCCCTTGGCAACTGTCAAGCTTGGGGGAGTACCCCAGTATCGTATCACCATCACCTTTATCTTCACCGTTTTCCTTAGTTCGATCCTTTTGGTATTATCTTCATCTAGTAGAATAAAAGTTCTTAGTATGATCTAGTTGTGAGTTTTGCTTTATAATCCTTCTATGTAATCGATTCCGTGAGCTATATAATAAAGATTAGTGTTGAGTCAAGGGCTTGATTATTTTGCCATGATCCTAAGAGAAAGAAAAGAGAAATAAATAAAAAGAAACAAAGAGATCATGTGGATCTTATGGAGAGTCGTGAGCTCACATAGAGAAAGTATGATGAATAAAAGTTGTTGAAGGTTGACACACATAGTTTTGGTCATCGTTGCAATTAATAGGAAGTAATAAAGAAAGAGAGGTCTTCACATATAAATATACTATCTTGGACATCTTTTATGATTGTGAGCACTCATTAAAATATGACATGCTAAAGAGTTGACGTTGGACAAGGAAGACAACATAATGGGTTATGTTTTCTTACATCTGAGATAAATTATATTGTCATGGATCATCCCACATGGTTGAGCTTGCCTTTCTCCCTCATGCTAGCCAAATTCATCGCACCAAGTAGAGATACTACTTGTGCTTCCAAATACCCTTAAACCAGTCTTGCCATGAGAGTCCACCATACCTACCTATGGATTGAGTAAGATCCTTCAAGTAAGTTGTCATCGGTGCAAGCAATAAAAATTACTCTCTAAATATGTGTGACTTATTAGTGCAGGAGAAATAAGCTTTATACGATCGTGTGATATGGAAGAAATAAAAGCGACAGACTGCATAATAAAGGTCCATATCACAAGTGGCAATATGAAGTGACGTTCTTTCGCATTAAGATTTTGTGCATCCAACTATAAAAGCGCATGACAACCTCTGCTTCCCTCTGCGAAGGGCCTATCTTTTACTTTTATCTCCTACATTGCATACGAGTCATGGTGATCTTCACCCATCCTTTTTACATTTTATCCTTTGGCAAGCACAGTATGTTGGAAAGATCCTGATATATATGGCTAATTGGATGTGAGTTTTCATGAACTATTATTGTTGACATTACCCTTGAGGTAAAACGTTGGGAGGCAAAACTATAAGCCCCTATCTTTCTCTGTGTCCGACTAAACCTCTATACCCATAAGTATTGCATGAGTGTCAGCAATTGTGAAAGACTATATGATAGTTGAGTATGTGGACTTGCTGAAAAGCTCTTATACGTTGACTCTTTCCTATGTAATGATAAATTGCAATTGCTCCAATGACTGAGATTATAGTTTGTTAGTTTTCAATGAAGTTTACGATTCATAGTTCAAATTGTGATTGAATTATTACTCTAGAATAAGGAATCATATGACAAGAATTATATAAGCTGCTGTTCTAAGAATGATCATGATGCCCTCATGTCCGTATTTTATTTTTATCGACACCTCTATCTCTAAACATGTGGACATATTTTTCGATTTCGGCTTTTCACTTGAGGACAAGCGAGGTCTAAGCTTGGGGGAGTTGATACGTCCATTTTGCATCATGCTTTTATATCGATATTTATTGCATTATGGGCTGTTATTACACATTATGTCACAATACTTATGCCTATTCTCTCTTATTTTACAAGGTTTACATAAAGAGGGTGTAACACTCTCGATGCGACTATATCTCCCACGTGTCGAGGCACGACTTAGAGGCATAATCGCATTGAAGGCATATGTCGCAAGTGAGGTAATCTTCACACAACTCATGTAATATAATAAGGGAAAGAGATACATAGTTGGCTTACAATCGCCACTTCACACAATTACATGAATAAAGCATTACATCAATCAGATACAATCAAGGCCCGACTACGGAGCCAAAATAAAAGAAGAACCCCAAATGCGACAAAGGTCCCCGATCGACCCCAACTGGGCTCCACTACTGATCAACTAGAAAGAAACAACACAAAGGACAAGATATTCATCGAGCTCCTCCTGGGCCTGGTTGCGTCATCTTCACGGACTCATCGGCACCTGCAAGCTGGTTTTGGAAGTATCTGTGAGCCACAGGGACTCAGCAATCTCGCACCCTCGCGATCAAGACTATTTAAGCTTATGGGTAAGGTAAAGGTATGAGGTGGAGCTGCAGCAAGCGACTAGCATATATGGTGGCTAACCTATTCGCAAAAGAGAGCGAGAAGAGAGGGCAAAGCACGATCGATAAAAGTATGATCAAGAAGTGATCCTGGACTACCTACGTCAAGCATAACTCCAACAACCGTGTTCACTTCCCGGACTCCGCCGGAAAGAGACCATCACGGTTACACACGCGGTTGATTCATTTTAATTAAGGTCGACTTCAGGTTTTCTACAACCGGACATTAACAAATTCCCATCTTCCCATAACCGCGGGCACGGCTTTCGAAAGTTCAAATCCCTGCAGGGTGTCCCAACTTAGCCCATAACAAGCTCTCACGGTCAACGAAGGAATAGACCTCCACCCGAGACGTTCCGATCAGGCTCGGTATCCCGGTACAACAAGACATTTCGACAGGGTAAAACTAAACCAGCAACACCACCCGAATGTGCCGACAAATCCTGATAGGAGCTGCACATATCTCTTTCTCAGGGCACACTCAGATGAGCCAGACGTCGGGTAAGCCAGCCCAGAGTTGCCCCTGGTAGCCTCGGACATCGCTCAGTTGGACCAACACTCAGAGGAGCACTGGCCCGGGGGGGTAAAATAATGATGACCCTCAGGAGCGCGACTCCCAAGGGAAAAGAAAAGGCTAGGTGGCAAATGGTAAAGCCAATGTTGGGCATTGCTGGAGGAGCTTTACTTAAGGCGAACTATCAAGGGGTTCCCATAATAGCCCAACCGCGTAAGGGACGCAAAATCCGGGAACATAACACCGATATGACGGAAACTAGGGCGGCAAGAGTGGAACAAAACACCAGGCATAAGGCCGAGCCTTCCACCCTTTACCAAGTATATAGATGCATTAATTAAATAAGATACATCGTGATATCCCAACAAGTAAATAAAAAAAACCCCAACAAAGAACGGCCTCCAATCTTCACCTGCAACTAGCAACGCTATAAGAGGGGCTGAGCAAAGCGGTAACATAGCCAATCAACGGTTTGCTAGGACATGGTGGGTTAGAGGTTTGACATGGCAATTTGGGAGGCTGACAAGCAAATGGTAGGCATCGTAGCATTGGCATAGCGAGAGCGAGCAAACTAGCATAGCAAAGATAGTAGTGATTTCACGGGTATGATCATCTTGCCTGAGGTCCCGCAAGGAAGAAGAACGAGTCCATGAAGAAGACAAACGGACGTAGTCGAACGGTTCCTCACAAACACGACGTTACCGGAACCAACCCAAAGAAGCAACACCGGAAAAGAAACACACAACATAGTAAACAACCACGACAACAACATGGCACGATGCGCAAACAAGTATGATGCATGTTCGGTTTAATGAGGCATGGCATGGCAAAATGCACAAGCAATCCTACAAATTAAGTGGAGCTCAATATGCATCGGGATGCATATTGACAAAACACCACATCAATTATTTAGTTCTCTCTCGTTTATGTACCCCAACAATATTAAATGTTGATTAACATGGCAAGAGGGGAAGCACAACAAAACTACCTATCTAGGCAATTTTAAATGAGGCCGGAAACAACGAACAACAATTCCGGAAACTCCTCATGAGCATAAATTAGGTTAGGTACTGTTCTGCCCTAAACACAATTTTAGAGTTGTTTAACATGCAAATAAAGGTCACCATGTTGAACTAGGCATTATTCTACCCCATTTACATATAAAGTTTATTAAAATCCGAGTTACGGTTAATTAGTTATGAAATAAATCATTTTAACATGGCATAGGAGAAATTAATGCAAACAACATTTCTAACATTTCAAACATAGATGAAAGTTGGATATTATTAATCTACACAAAATTCTGAGCAAGTTTCATATATAAAACATTTTAATCCGATGCACGGTTCATGAGTTGTTAAATGCATGAACAAGGGGAACTATTCTGCAAAACTGCCAAACTCTGGATAATGAACAAATTCGCAGGAGGAAAAAAACATGCATCGGGCCGAAATTGGGCAGCCCAACAGGCATAGGGGAGAAGGGGCGCTGGGATGTGGGTGGCTCACCCATGGGCCTGGCCCGGTCGGAGGGAGAGGCAGGGGGCACGCTGGCGCGCGGAGAGAGGGCAGGCCGAGGCGGCGCTGGGCCTTGGCGCGCTGCACTGGGCCAGAGGCGAGGCCCACGCGGAGGGTCAACGGCGTCGAGCGGGGATCTGGTTCCCGATCCATGGCGGCGACGGCGCACCGGGTTCCCGACGAGGGCAGAGGGCACGACAACGGCCGAAGAGCGACGGGGAGCGCCGGGGATGGATAGATCCGGGCGGTGGCTCACCGGATCCGGTGCGGAAATGGCGGGAGCGGCTCGGGACGACGAGCTTGACGCCTCGTCGCCGGCGAGCACCTGCGGGAGAGAGAGAGGCCGTGAGAGAGACCAGGGAGGGAGGAGCAGAAGGCGGGGCCGGCGCGAGCTCACCGCGGCGGCGATGGTGCGTCGCGAGGCGCGACCGGGTGGCAGAGAAGACTCCGGGCAGGGATCCGGCGAAACATCGCCGGAGTTCCACGGCGGCGGCGCGACGCGATGGTGAAGTCAGCGTACGGGCTGCGCGGCGGCGGAGCAGGGCCGGTTCGGCCCGGCGCGGGCCGGATCCGGGCATGGCGGGTCCGCGCGGCGGGGAAGTGGGCACAACGACGCGTGTCGGCTCCGGATTGGACGAGAGCGGCGGCGGACATGTCCGAGCTGCGGGGGAGAAGTGTCCGGCGGCACGGAGAGGCTGAAGTTAGGGTTTCATCCGCGAAATGATCCGAAATTTCGGGGATGGTGCTCTTTTATAGGTAGAGGGAGCTAGGAAGCTCCAAATGAGGTGCGGTTTTCGGCCACACGATCGTGATCGAACGACCGAGATGATGGAACAGAGTTAGGTGGGTTTTGGGCCAAAATGGAAGGGTGTTGGGCTGCTACACACACGAGGCCTTTTCGGTCCCTCGGTTAACCGTTGGAGTATCAAACGAAGTCCAAATGGTACGAAACTTGACAGGCGGTCTACCGGTAGTAAACCAAGGCCGCTTGGCAAGTCTCGGTCCAATCCGGAAATGTTTAATCCCCACACCAGAAAGGAAGGTAGAAATGACCACCGGAGGAGAACGGAACGCCAGATTGCAAAACGGACAACGGGGAAAAGCTCGGATGCAAGAGACGAACACGTATGCAAAAGAAATGCGCATGATGACATGATATGCAATGCATGACACGCAAGCAATGACAAGGCAACAACAACGAATAACTGAACGACACCTGGCACATCGGTCTCGGGGCATTACAACACTCCACCACTACGAGAGGATCTCGTCCCGAGATCTAGAATGGCACCGGGGAAACAACGGAAGGAAGAGAGGAGAGGTAAAACTAAGTTGCTTCTTACGACAAACGAGTGAAACCAAAGAACCTTGCGAGGTTGAACAAATTCGAGAAAAGAACACAACGAAGGTGAACGAAGTTGAAAACACTCCGTTAGAAAAGAGGGACAAAGAACATTGCGAAAACCTTGAGGTTGAAGGGAAGATATACATAGAAAACACTCCGGTTAGGGAAGGGGATCAAGGAAGACCAAATTCGGGCAGCACTCCGGTAGAAAAGGGAGGAATTGAATAAGAACTTGATAAGGTGATATAACTTGAAAAGAAGGCATGACACTCCGGTTAAATTAATAAGCAAGAAAGGAACAAGGTCCTGACAAAAACAAAAGGAAAGGTTGAAGATAGCAACATCACAATGACTCCGGAACAAAAGAATAGAAGATGGATAATTGAAATAGGAGAATTGAGGAGAAAATGCCAACTTCTTCCACAAAAGAGCTTGAAAAGGCATTTTTAGGAGAAGGGTTGAATGGAGTTGTTGGAGAACCAACGATGAAATAATAAGATTGATATGGCCTTATGGAATACATCTCAAATTATGAGGTGACAACCTGCCACTCACGGGAAAAGAATTGGATTGATAAGAACAAGGAGACGAGAAAACCTATTTCATCGGGAGGATAAATGAAGAACTTGGGTCATTGGTAAGCACTGTAAATAGCAACAATCCTTAGGGAAATCTTAAGGTGAAATATAACCCAAGGTAACTCCAATGATGAGATTGATGGATTTAAAATACCTCATTCTTAACAACAAGTGAATCATGAAACATGAACTCAAATTATCAAGAATGACATAATACCACCTCAAATGATATGGTAGAAAAAATTGCACTCCGGATTACAGGATGAAGAAAGCATGAGCTCCTCAGAAAAGAATCTCAATGAAAAACTACTAGACGGAATTAAATCCTTGATGAGCCACCATGAAGAAACTCTCGAAGAACTCCGGTAATAAAAGACTGATCAAACGAAAAGAAAGAGAAGTTGAAAACACAAGGTGAAGCCTTGCAATGATTAGATGGATCTTCGCGAAGAAATAATTGAAATAACTTTGAGCTCCGGAAAGAAAGATGGACAACTTGAATCGAGAATTTGATGAACCTCCGGAATAAGGAATTAAGTTTACTCGATGAGACAAGAATAAGAATTACATTATGCGTATCCTTCACCAATTAAATTGATGACAATCAACGGATTTGACATATTACTTATTCTCGTGGAAAAGATTAAGAGAGATATAACATAAACTTGAGAAAGGTCTTCAATGATCCACCGGTAGGATTGAAAATAACGAAAGAGTTGATATGATGACGAATGACGAGAACTCTTGCATGAACCACCGTAAGAATTGAAAACGATTGAAGAAAAGGTAAGGAAATACCGGGAAGAAGGAATTAAAGAACGAATGAAGATACTTGAGGGAATTTGATACATGAGAACGAAGAGATCACGAACTGATTAGAGATCACTTGCGTTATGCACCGGTAAGATTTGGAGAACCATCACTGAAAGTTGTGAATGAATAACCCTGAATTGATGAACTCCGGATAACAAACTGAGAAGACTCTTGAATTACTTCGGATGGGTGAAAAGAATATCTCACAATCGAACACAGTTATGAGAGGATGGCAAAAAGCTAGAATCACGAATCTTGAAGAGAATGGAGCACGATTTAAGAGAAACTCTTCTTCGGTCTTCAAAATCATAGAATGACGACGAGAAACACCACCAATAATTATTGAGGCACTCCAGAATGAAGAATGGAAAGGTTGAGCCAACGATGAAAAGAATTTGAGAGATCTTGGAGAAATACATGTGAATGATGATAAATCATTCTTACGTCATCTTTAAGATGAATTTGAGGGTAGCTCCGGGAAAATAAGAAGAGTCAGGTAAGATCCTGGGAAAAGACCTGTGGGTTAGGGCCCACTTAAAAGAAACACCGTGGAATGATTTCAAAAAGAGATTGCACCGGTTGAATTTAAATGGCTTGAAAGAGATAACATCCTCGAAATAGCTTGAATGAAAGAAGAGTGGATACACGAATCTTCGAGATATCTTCAGCACTCCGGAATAATTAAATAGCGAGAAGTGAATGAATATGAGGTGCACCGGTATGACAAAAGCATTTGAAATACAGAAAAGAATATGATCAACACCGAAAGCTTGAATTAGATCCACCGGAGAAGAAAAAGAATGAAGAATGACGAACTTGAGACTCCATTAGTATCTTCATGAGCATCACCGGATAAGAAAATTGACGAAAAAGAATGGAGAGACTTCACATCAATGAGATGGATACTCGATTAAGAAATCTGAGTCCTTGAAGAAAAACAAGGGAGGGAGGGTGGGAAAAAAAGGCAACTTGGAGACGGGTGAAGCAAACACCGTTGAGAAGAACTGATAATTGATCTTGCGAATGTTGAAGTGATCGGATCCACTTGGAGAGAGACACACCGGTAGAAAAGGATTGACAAAGAAATCTTGATGATCAAGAAGGATTGGTATTCACACCGAAGTATGAGAACACCATTTGGGGAAGGTATGGAATCAACATTTGACTTTGAAGCAACTCGAATACCACAACTCAAAAAAAAACAAAGGATTGGCTTGCAGAATAAGCCGGAACAAACATATGATAGAGATTTCGCCCGAAGTTTTCGTGGTGGGGCCTACACGGGCTCGATCGTACAGCACCATCATGTACAAGGCAGTGCACATGACATACGAAGCGTCCCCGAGTCGGCATAGCCAAGGACTCTTTAAGACACAACAAGACCACTGTAAAACCGACCGTGAATAGGCGGACCACTAGACGTCGAACCCCAATTTCATATCATACATCTGTCGGAAAGATATCCTAAGAGCTACTTGAATTCCCACCTATGAAACTCCCGAACCTTTCCGGTTATGCAATCAGGTGTTGGGGATACAGGGGAAGCATAATATCTCACCCAAACTAGCAAATCCTACATCCAGCTGTATCCATCCTTCAACACATAACCAAGAAACCTTCAGAAATCATCTACCTCAACCTTCGAAAAGCATCCGTTATACAAGTTATGGCGATACTCCCGAACTCCCGCCCCAGTACTGGGTGGCGTCGAGGTTATCTCACCAACGAACTGCATAAAAGAGATTTTTGATGTCGGCGTACTAAACTCAGGTATTCCAGAATTGCAACGATAAAATTATGACGACAACACCTCAGAGCTCAACTCCCCGGGACACTTCCACAAAACCCCTGACAGGAGGCACCAAGACAATGTTCTCATCATAAAACCATTGGAACGATTCCAAGATACCCGCGTGATCCTAAAAAAAATTTTGTAGTGAAATTTGAGAAGAGAAGAGTCAAAACTCTACGTCAGGATGCCTTACCAGAGCGATGAAGGGACTGGGGAGTAAAAAGAATTCCTAAACTCTCCGATATATAATTCCTAATGACTCAAAACATTTTTCTAGACACAACTCGGCCACTAAAAACGATCAAGCAATGGGGCTCCTAAGGTCGGGGAAGGCTCTGATACCAACTTGTAACACCCTCGATGCGACTATATCTCCCACGTGTCGAGGCACGACTTAGAGGCATAATCGCATTGAAGGCATATGTCGCAAGTGAGGTAATCTTCACACAACTCATGTAATATAATAAGGGAAAGAGATACATAGTTGGCTTACAATCGCCACTTCACACAATTACATGAATAAAGCATTACATCAATCAGATACAATCAAGGCCCGACTACGGAGCCAAAATAAAAGAAGAACCCCAAATGCGACAAAGGTCCCCGATCGACCCCAACTGGGCTCCACTACTGATCAACTAGAAAGAAACAACACAAAGGACAAGATATTCATCGAGCTCCTCCTGGGCCTGGTTGCGTCATCTGCACGGACTCATCGGCACCTGCAAGCTGGTTTTGGAAGTATCTGTGAGCCACAGGGACTCAGCAATCTCGCACCCTCGCGATCAAGACTATTTAAGCTTATGGGTAAGGTAAAGGTATGAGGTGGAGCTGCAGCAAGCGACTAGCATATATGGTGGCTAACCTATTCACAAAAGAGAGCGAGAAGAGAGGGAGAAGCACGGTCGATAAAAGTATGATCAAGAAGTGATCCTGGACTACCTACGTCAAGCATAACTCCAACAACCGTGTTCACTTCCCGGACTCCGCCGGAAAGAGACCATCACGGTTACACACGCGGTTGATTCATTTTAATTAAGGTCGACTTCAGGTTTTCTACAACCGGACATTAACAAATTCCCATCTGCCCATAACCGCGGGCACGGCTTTCGAAAGTTCAAATCCCTGCAGGGTGTCCCAACTTAGCCCATAACAAGCTCTCACGGTCAACGAAGGAATAGACCTCCACCCGAGACGTTCCGATCAGGCTCGGTATCCCGGTACAACAAGACATTTCGACAGGGTAAAACTAAACCAGCAACACCACCCGAATGTGCCGACAAATCCCGATAGGAGCTGCACATATCTCTTTCTCAGGGCACACTCAGATGAGCCAGACGTCGGGTAAGCCAGCCCAGAGTTGCCCCTGGTAGCCTCGGACATCGCTCAGTTGGACCAACACTCAGAGGAGCACTGGCCCGGGGGGGTAAAATAATGATGACCCTCAGGAGCGCGACTCCCAAGGGAAAAGAAAAGGCTAGGTGGCAAATGGTAAAGCCAATGTTGGGCATTGCTGGAGGAGCTTTACTTAAGGCGAACTGTCAAGGGGTTCCCATAATAGCCCAACCGCGTAAGGGACGCAAAATCCGGGAACATAACACCGATATGACGGAAACTAGGGCGGCAAGAGTGGAACAAAACACCAGGCATAAGGCCGAGCCTTCCACCCTTTACCAAGTATATAGATGCATTAATTAAATAAGATACATCGTGATATCCCAACAAGTAAATAAAAAAAACCCCAACAAAGAACGGCCTCCAATCTTCACCTGCAACTAGCAACGCTATAAGAGGGGCTGAGCAAAGCGGTAACATAGCCAATCAACGGTTTGCTAGGACATGGTGGGTTAGAGGTTTGACATGGCAATTTGGGAGGCTGACAAGCAAATGGTAGGCATCATAGCATTGGCATAGCGAGAGCGAGCAAACTAGCATAGCAAAGATAGTAGTGATTTCAAGGGTATGATCATCTTGCCTGAGGTCCCGCAAGGAAGAAGAACGAGTCCATGAAGAAGACAAACGGACGTAGTCGAACGGTTCCTCACAAACACGACGTTACCGGAACCAACCCGAAGAAGCAACACCGGAAAAGAAACACACAACATAGTAAACAACCACGACAACAACATGGCACGATGCGCAAACAAGTATGATGCATGTCCGGTTTAATGAGGCATGGCATGGCAAAATGCACAAGCAATCCTACAAATTAAGTGGAGCTCAATATGCATCGGGATGCATATTGACAAAACACCACATCAATTATTTAGTTCTCTCTCTTTATGTACCCCAACAATATTAAATGTTGATTAACATGGCAAGAGGGGAAGCACAACAAAACTACCTATCTAGGCAATTTTAAATGAGGCCGGAAACAACGAACAACAATTCCGGAAACTCCTCATGAGCATAAATTAGGTTAGGTACTGTTCTGCCCTAAACGCAATTTTAGAGTTGTTTAACATGCAAATAAAGGTCACCATGTTGAACTAGGCATTATTCTACCCCATTTACATATAAAGTTTATTAAAATCCGAGTTACGGTTAATTAGTTATGAAATAAATCATTTTAACATGGCATAGGAGAAAATTAATGCAAACAACATTTCTAACATTTCAAACATAGATGAAAGTTGGATATTATTAATCTACACAAAATTCTGAGCAAGTTTCATATATAAAACATTTTAATCCGATCCACGGTTCATGAGTTGTTAAATGCATGAACAAGGGGAACTATTCTGCAAAACTGCCAAACTCTGGATAATGAACAAATTCGCAGGAGGAAAAAAAAACATGCATCGGGCTGAAACTGGGCAGCCCAATAGGCACAGGGGAGAAGGGGTGCTGGGATGTGGGTGGCTCACCCATGGGCCTGGCCCGGTCGGAGGGAGAGGCAGGGGGCACGCTGGCGCGCGGAGAGAGGGCAGGCCGAGGCGGCGCTGGGCCTTGTCGCGCTGCACTGGGCCGGAGGCGAGGCCCACGCGGAGGGTCAACGGCGTCGAGCGGGGATCTGGTTCCCGATCCATGGCGGCGACGGCGCACCCGGTTCCCGACGAGGGCGGAGGGCACGACGACCGCCGAAGAGCGACGGGGAGCGCCGGGGATGGATAGATCCGGGCGTTGGCTCACCGGATCCGATGCGGAAATGGCGGGAGCGGCTCGGGACGACGAGCTTGACGCCTCGTCGCCGGCGAGCACCTGCGGGAGAGAGAGAGGCCGTGAGAGAGACCAGGGAGGGAGGAGCAGAAGGCGGGGCCGGCGCGAGCTCACCGCGGCGGCGATGGTGCGTCGCGAGGCGCGACCGGGTGGCAGAGAAGACTCCAGGCAGGGATCCGGCGAAGCCTCACCGGAGTTCCACGGCAGCGGCGCGACGCGATGGTGAAGGCAGCGTACGGGCTGCGCGGCGGCGGAGCAGGGCCGGTTCGGCCCGGCGCGGGCCGGATCCGGGCATGGCGGGTCCGCGCGGCAGGGAAGTGGGCACAACGACGCGTGTCGGCTCCGGATTGGACGAAAGCGGCGGCGGACATGTCCGGGCTGCGGGGGAGAAGTGTCCGGCGGCGCGGAGAGGCTGAAGTTAGGGTTTCATCCGCGAAATGATCCGAAATTTCGGGGATGGTGCTCTTTTATAGGTAGAGGGAGCTAGGAAGCTCCAAATGAGGTGCGGTTTTCGGCCACACGGTCGTGATCGAACGACCAAGATGATGGAACAGAGTTAGTGGGTTTTGGGCCAAAATGGAAGGGTGTTGGGCTGCAACACACACGAGGCCTTTTCGGTCCCTCGGTTAACCGTTGGAGTATCAAACGAAGTCCAAATGGTACGAAACTTCACAGGCGGTCTACCGGTAGTAAACCAAGGCCGCTTGGCAAGTCTCGGTCCAATCCGGAAATGTTTAATCCCCACACCAGAAAGAAAGGTAGAAATGACCACCGGAGGAGAACGGAACGCCAGATTGCAAAACGGACAACGGGGAAAAGCTCGGATGCAAGAGACGAACACGTATGCAAAAGAAATGCGCATGATGACATGATATGCAATGCATGACACGCAAGCAATGACAAGGCAACAACAACGAATAACTAAACGACACCTGGCACATCGGTCTCGGGGCATTACAACACTCCACCACTACGAGAGGATCTCGTCCCGAGATCTAGAATGGCACCGGGGAAACAACGGAAGGAAGAGAGGAGAGGTAAAACTAAGTTGCTTCTTACGACAAACGAGTGAAACCAAAGAACCTTGCGAGGTTGAACAAATTCGAGAAAAGAACACAACGAAGGTGAACGAAGTTGAAAACACTCCGTTAGAAAAGAGGGACAAAGAACATTGCGAAAACCTTGAGGTTGAAGGGAAGATATACATAGAAAACACTCCGGTTAGGGAAGGGGATCAAGGAAGACCAAATTCGGGCAGCACTCCGGTAGAAAAGGGAGGAATTGAATAAGAACTTGATAAGGTGATATAACTTGAAAAGAAGGCATGACACTCCGGTTAAATTAATAAGCAAGAAAGGAACAAGGTCCTGACAAAAACAAAAGGAAAGGTTGAAGATAGCAACATCACAATGACTCCGGAACAAAAGAATAGAAGATGGATAATTGAAATAGGAGAATTGAGGAGAAAATGCCAACTTCTTCCACAAAAGAGCTTGAAAAGGCATTTTTAGGAGAAGGGTTGAATGGAGTTGTTGGAGAACCAACGATGAAATAATAAGATTGATATGGCCTTATGGAATACATCTCAAATTATGAGGTGACAACCTGCCACTCACGGGAAAAGAATTGGATTGATAAGAACAAGGAGACGAGAAAACCTATTTCATCGGGAGGATAAATGAAGAACTTGGGTCATTGGTAAGCACTGTAAATAGCAACAATCCTTAGGGAAATCTTAAGGTGAAATATAACCCAAGGTAACTCCAATGATGAGATTGATGGATTTAAAATACCTCATTCTTAACAACAAGTGAATCATGAAACATGAACTCAAATTATCAAGAATGACATAATACCACCTCAAATGATATGGTAGAAAAAATTGCACTCCGGATTACAGGATGAAGAAAGCATGAGCTCCTCAGAAAAGAATCTCAATGAAAAACTTCTAGACGGAATTAAATCCTTGATGAGCCACCATGAAGAAACTCTCGAAGAACTCCGGTAATAAAAGACTGATCAAACGAAAAGAAAGAGAAGTTGAAAACACAAGGTGAAGCCTTGCAATGATTAGATGGATCTTCGCGAAGAAATAATTGAAATAACTTTGAGCTCCGGAAAGAAAGATGGACAACTTGAATCGAGAATTTGATGAACCTCCGGAATAAGGAATTAAGTTTACTCGATGAGACAAGAATAAGAATTACATTATGCGTATCCTTCACCAATTAAATTGATGACAATCAACGGATTTGACATATTACTTATTCTCGTGGAAAAGATTAAGAGAGATATAACATAAACTTGAGAAAGGTCTTCAATGATCCACCGGTAGGATTGAAAATAACGAAAGAGTTGATATGATGACGAATGACGAGAACTCTTGCATGAACCACCGTAAGAATTGAAAACGATTGAAGAAAAGGTAAGGAAATACCGGGAAGAAGGAATTAAAGAACGAATGAAGATACTTGAGGGAATTTGATACATGAGAACGAAGAGATCACGAACTGATTAGAGATCACTTGCGTTATGCACCGGTAAGATTTGGAGAACCATCACTGAAAGTTGTGAATGAATAACCCTGAATTGATGAACTCCGGATAACAAACTGAGAAGACTCTTGAATTACTTCGGATGGGTGAAAAGAATATCTCACAATCGAACACAGTTATGAGAGGATGGCAAAAAGCTAGAATCACGAATCTTGAAGAGAATGGAGCACGATTTAAGAGAAACTCTTCTTCGGTCTTCAAAATCATAGAATGACGACGAGAAACACCACCAATAATTATTGAGGCACTCCAGAATGAAGAATGGAAAGGTTGAGCCAACGATGAAAAGAATTTGAGAGATCTTGGAGAAATACATGTGAATGATGATAAATCATTCTTACGTCATCTTTGAGATGAATTTGAGGGTAGCTCCGGGAAAATAAGAAGAGTCAGGTAAGATCCTGGGAAAAGACCTGTGGGTTAGGGCCCACTTAAAAGAAACACCGTGGAATGATTTCAAAAAGAGATTGCACCGGTTGAATTTAAATGGCTTGAAAGAGATAACATCCTCGAAATAGCTTGAATGAAAGAAGAGTGGATACACGAATCTTCGAGATATCTTCAGCACTACGGAATAATTAAATAGCGAGAAGTGAATGAATATGAGGTGCACCGGTATGACAAAAGCATTTGAAATACAGAAAAGAATATGATCAACACCGAAAGCTTGAATTAGATCCACCGGAGAAGAAAAAGAATGAAGAATGACGAACTTGAGACTCCATTAGTATCTTCATGAGCATCACCGGATAAGAAAATTGACGAAAAAGAATGGAGAGACTTCACATCAATGAGATGGATACTCGATTAAGAAATCTGAGTCCTTGAAGAAAAACAAGGGAGGGAGGGTGGGAAAAAAAGGCAACTTGGAGACGGGTGAAGCAAACACCGTTGAGAAGAACTGATAATTGATCTTGCGAATGTTGAAGTGATCGGATCCACTTGGAGAGAGACACACCGGTAGAAAAGGATTGACAAAGAAATCTTGATGATCAAGAAGGATTGGTATTCACACCGAAGTATGAGAACACCATTTGGGGAAGGTATGGAATCAACATTTGACTTTGAAGCAACTCGAATACCACAACTCAAAAAAAAACAAAGGATTGGCTTGCAGAATAAGCCGGAACAAACATATGATAGAGATTTCGCCCGAAGTTTTCGTGGTGGGGCCTACACGGGCTCGATCGTACAGCACCATCATGTACAAGGCAGTGCACATGACATACGAAGCGTCCCCGAGTTGGCATAGCCAAGGACTCTTTAAGACACAACGAGACCACTGTAAAACCGACCGTGAATAGGCAGACCACTAGACGTCGAACTCCAATTTCATATCATACATCTGTCGGAAAGATATCCTAAGAGCTACTTGAATTCCCACCTATGAAACTCCCGAACCTTTCCGGTTATGCAATCAGGTGTTGGGGATACAGGGGAAGCATAATATCTCACCCAAACTAGCAAATCCTACATCCAGCTGTATCCATCCTTCAACACATAACCAAGAAACCTTCAGAAATCATCTACCTCAACCTTCGAAAAGCATCCGTTATACAAGTTATGGCGATACTCCCGAACTCCCGCCCCAGTACTGGGTGGCGTCGAGGTTATCTCACCAACGAACTGCATAAAAGAGATTTTTGATGTCGGCGTACTAAACTCAGGTATTCCAGAATTGCAACGATAAAATTATGACGACAACACCTCAGAGCTCAACTCCCCGGGACACTTCCACAAAACCCCTGACAGGAGGCACCAAGACAATGTTCTCATCATAAAACCATTGGAACGATTCCAAGATACCCGCGTGATCCTAAAAAAAATTTTGTAGTGAAATTTGAGAAGAGAAGAGTCAAAACTCTACGTCAGGATGCCTTACCAGAGCGATGAAGGGACTGGGGAGTAAAAAGAATTCCTAAACTCTCCGATATATAATTCCTAATGACTCAAAACATTTTTCTAGACACAACTCGGCCACTAAAAACGATCAAGCAATGGGGCTCCTAAGGTCGGGGAAGGCTCTGATACCAACTTGTAACACCCTCGATGCGACTATATCTCCCACGTGTCGAGGCACGACTTAGAGGCATAATCGCATTGAAGGCATATGTCGCAAGTGAGGTAATCTTCACACAACTCATGTAATATAATAAGGGAAAGAGATACATAGTTGGCTTACAATCGCCACTTCACACAATTACATGAATAAAGCATTACATCAATCAGATACAATCAAGGCCCGACTACGGAGCCAAAATAAAAGAAGAACCCCAAATGCGACAAAGGTCCCCGATCGACCCCAACTGGGCTCCACTACTGATCAACTAGAAAGAAACAACACAAAGGACAAGATATTCATCGAGCTCCTCCTGGGCCTGGTTGCGTCATCTGCACGGACTCATCGGCACCTGCAAGCTGGTTTTGGAAGTATCTGTGAGCCACAGGGACTCAGCAATCTCGCACCCTCGCGATCAAGACTATTTAAGCTTATGGGTAAGGTAAAGGTATGAGGTGGAGCTGCAGCAAGCGACTAGCATATATGGTGGCTAACCTATTCACAAAAGAGAGCGAGAAGAGAGGGAGAAGCACGGTCGATAAAAGTATGATCAAGAAGTGATCCTGGACTACCTACGTCAAGCATAACTCCAACAACCGTGTTCACTTCCCGGACTCCGCCGGAAAGAGACCATCACGGTTACACACGCGGTTGATTCATTTTAATTAAGGTCGACTTCAGGTTTTCTACAACCGGACATTAACAAATTCCCATCTGCCCATAACCGCGGGCACGGCTTTCGAAAGTTCAAATCCCTGCAGGGTGTCCCAACTTAGCCCATAACAAGCTCTCACGGTCAACGAAGGAATAGACCTCCACCCGAGACGTTCCGATCAGGCTCGGTATCCCGGTACAACAAGACATTTCGACAGGGTAAAACTAAACCAGCAACACCACCCGAATGTGCCGACAAATCCCGATAGGAGCTGCACATATCTCTTTCTCAGGGCACACTCAGATGAGCCAGACGTCGGGTAAGCCAGCCCAGAGTTGCCCCTGGTAGCCTCGGACATCGCTCAGTTGGACCAACACTCAGAGGAGCACTGGCCCGGGGGGGTAAAATAATGATGACCCTCAGGAGCGCGACTCCCAAGGGAAAAGAAAAGGCTAGGTGGCAAATGGTAAAGCCAATGTTGGGCATTGCTGGAGGAGCTTTACTTAAGGCGAACTGTCAAGGGGTTCCCATAATAGCCCAACCGCGTAAGGGACGCAAAATCCGGGAACATAACACCGATATGACGGAAACTAGGGCGGCAAGAGTGGAACAAAACACCAGGCATAAGGCCGAGCCTTCCACCCTTTACCAAGTATATAGATGCATTAATTAAATAAGATACATCGTGATATCCCAACAAGTAAATAAAAAAAACCCCAACAAAGAACGGCCTCCAATCTTCACCTGCAACTAGCAACGCTATAAGAGGGGCTGAGCAAAGCGGTAACATAGCCAATCAACGGTTTGCTAGGACATGGTGGGTTAGAGGTTTGACATGGCAATTTGGGAGGCTGACAAGCAAATGGTAGGCATCATAGCATTGGCATAGCGAGAGCGAGCAAACTAGCATAGCAAAGATAGTAGTGATTTCAAGGGTATGATCATCTTGCCTGAGGTCCCGCAAGGAAGAAGAACGAGTCCATGAAGAAGACAAACGGACGTAGTCGAACGGTTCCTCACAAACACGACGTTACCGGAACCAACCCGAAGAAGCAACACCGGAAAAGAAACACACAACATAGTAAACAACCACGACAACAACATGGCACGATGCGCAAACAAGTATGATGCATGTCCGGTTTAATGAGGCATGGCATGGCAAAATGCACAAGCAATCCTACAAATTAAGTGGAGCTCAATATGCATCGGGATGCATATTGACAAAACACCACATCAATTATTTAGTTCTCTCTCTTTATGTACCCCAACAATATTAAATGTTGATTAACATGGCAAGAGGGGAAGCACAACAAAACTACCTATCTAGGCAATTTTAAATGAGGCCGGAAACAACGAACAACAATTCCGGAAACTCCTCATGAGCATAAATTAGGTTAGGTACTGTTCTGCCCTAAACGCAATTTTAGAGTTGTTTAACATGCAAATAAAGGTCACCATGTTGAACTAGGCATTATTCTACCCCATTTACATATAAAGTTTATTAAAATCCGAGTTACGGTTAATTAGTTATGAAATAAATCATTTTAACATGGCATAGGAGAAAATTAATGCAAACAACATTTCTAACATTTCAAACATAGATGAAAGTTGGATATTATTAATCTACACAAAATTCTGAGCAAGTTTCATATATAAAACATTTTAATCCGATGCACGGTTCATGAGTTGTTAAATGCATGAACAAGGGGAACTATTCTGCAAAACTGCCAAACTCTGGATAATGAACAAATTCGCAGGAGGAGAAAAAAAAACATGCATCGGGCTGAAACTGGGCAGCCCAATAGGCACAGGGGAGAAGGGGTGCTGGGATGTGGGTGGCTCACCCATGGGCCTGGCCCGGTCGGAGGGAGAGGCAGGGGGCACGCTGGCGCGCGGAGAGAGGGCAGGCCGAGGCGGCGCTGGGCCTTGTCGCGCTGCACTGGGCCGGAGGCGAGGCCCACGCGGAGGGTCAACGGCGTCGAGCAGGGATCTGGTTCCCGATCCATGGCGGCGACGGCGCACCCGGTTCCCGACGAGGGCGGAGGGCACGACGACCGCCGAAGAGCGACGGGGAGCGCCGGGGATGGATAGATCCGGGCGTTGGCTCACCGGATCCGATGCGGAAATGGCGGGAGCGGCTCGGGACGACGAGCTTGACGCCTCGTCGCCGGCGAGCACCTGCGGGAGAGAGAGAGGCCGTGAGAGAGACCAGGGAGGGAGGAGCAGAAGGCGGGGCCGGCGCGAGCTCACCGCGGCGGCGATGGTGCGTCGCGAGGCGCGACCGGGTGGCAGAGAAGACTCCAGGCAGGGATCCGGCGAAGCCTCACCGGAGTTCCACGGCAGCGGCGCGACGCGATGGTGAAGGCAGCGTACGGGCTGCGCGGCGGCGGAGCAGGGCCGGTTCGGCCCGGCGCGGGCCGGATCCGGGCATGGCGGGTCCGCGCGGCGGGGAAGTGGGCACAACGACGCGTGTCGGCTCCGGATTGGACGAAAGCGGCGGCAGACATGTCCGGGCTGCGGGGGAGAAGTGTCCGGCGGCGCGGAGAGGCTGAAGTTAGGGTTTCATCCGCGAAATGATCCGAAATTTCGGGGAGGGGTGCTCTTTTATAGGTAGAGGGAGCTAGGAAGCTCCAAATGAGGTGCGGTTTTCGGCCACACGATCGTGATCGAACGACCGAGATGATGGAACAGAGTTAGGTGGGTTTTGGGCCAAAATGGAAGGGTGTTGGGCTGCAACACACACGAGGCCTTTTCGGTCCCTCGGTTAACCGTTGGAGTATCAAACGAAGTCCAAATGGTACGAAACTTGACAGGCGGTCTACCGGTAGTAAACCAAGGCCGCTTGGCAAGTCTCGGTCCAATCCGGAAATGTTTAATCCCCACACCAGAAAGAAAGGTAGAAATGACCACCGGAGGAGAACGGAACGCCGGATTGCAAAAGGGACAACGGGGAAAAGCTCGGATGCAAGAGACGAACACGTATGCAAAAGAAATGCGCATGATGACATGATATGCAATGCATGACACGCAATCAATGACAAGGAAACAACAACGAATAACTGAACGACACCTGGCACATCGGTCTCGGGGCGTTACAGAGGGAGAATGCCAGCAGCTGGGATTCTGGGCTGGAAAAGGAGCAAATATTAGAGACCTATTCTGCACAGCTCCAAAAGTCCTGAAACTTCACGGAAGACGTTTTCAGAATATATAAAAGTACTCAGCGGAAGAGATTCACCAGGGGGGCACACCCTTCCCACGAGGGTGGGGGGCACGCCTCCCTATCTCGTGGCCCCCCTGGTGGCCCTACGGTGGCCATCTTCTGCTATATGACGTCTTTCGATGGGAAAAAAATAAGAAGCCATCTTCTCGGATGAAACTCCGCCGCCACGAGGCAGAACCTTGGCGGAACCAATCTAGGGCTCTAGCGGAGCTGTTCTGCCGAGGAAACTTCCCTCCCGGAGGGGGAAATCATTGCCATCGTCATCACCAACGCTCCTCTCATCGGGAGAGGGAAATCTCCATCAACATCTTCATCAAAACCATCTCCTCTCAAAACCCTAGTTCATCTCTTGTATCCAATTCTTGTCTCCAAGTCCGGGATTGGTGCTAGTAGGTTGCTAGTAGTGTTAATTACTCATTGTAGTTGATGCTAGTTGGTTTAATTGGTGGAAGATCATATGTTCAGATCCTATATGCATATTAATACCCCTCTGATTATGAACTTGTTTATGCTTTGTGAGTAGTTACGTTTGTTCCTGAGGACATGGGAGAAGTCTTGCTATTAGTAGTCATGTGAATTTGGTATTCGTTCGATATTTTGATGAGATGTATGTTGTCTTTCCTCTAGTGGTGTTATGTGAACGTCGACTACATGGCACTTCACCATTATTTGGGCCTAGAGGAAGGCATTTGGAAGTAATAAGTAGATGATGGGTTGCTAGAGTGACAGAAGCTTAAACCCTAGTTTATGCGTTGCTTCACAAGGGGCTGATTTGGATCCATATGTTTCATGCTATTGTTAGGTTTACCTAAATACTTTTATTGTAGTTGTGGATGCTTGCAATAGAGGTTAATCATAAGTGGGATGCTTGTCCAAGTAAGGACAGTACCCAAGCACCGGTCCACCCACATACCAAATTATCAAAGTACCGAACACGAATTATATGAGCGTGATGAAAACTAGCTTGATGATATTCCCATGTGTCCTCGGGAGCGCTTTTCTCTATATAAGAGTTTGTCCAGGCTTGTCCTTTGCTACAAAAAGGATTGGGTCACCTTGCTGCACTTTATTTACTTTTGTTACTTGTTGCTCGTTACAAATTATCCTATCACAAAAATATCTGTTACCACTCATTTCAGTACTTGCAGAGAATACCTTGCTAGAAACCGCTTATCATTTCCTTCTGCTCCTCGTTGGGTTCGACACTCTTACTTATCGAAAGGACTACGATAGATCCCCTATACTTGTGGGTCATCACATCGCTACGGGTGAGAAGGTCTCATCGTAGTCAACTCCTTGAACTTGTTGAAAACCTTTTGTAACAAGTCGAGCTTTGTAGACAGTAATATTACCATCAGCGTGAGTCTTGTTCTTGAAGATCCATTTATTCTCTATGGCCTGCCGATCATCGGGCAAGTCAACCAAAGCCCACACTTTGTTCTCATAGATGGATCCCATCTCAGATTTCATGGCCTCAAGCCATTTTGTGGAATCTGGGCTCATCATCGCTTCCTCATAGTTTGTAGGTTCGTCATTGTCAAGTAACATGACCTCCAGAACAGGATTACCATGCCACTCTAGTGCAGATCTTATTGTGGTTGACCTACGAGGTTCGGTAGTAACTCAATCAGAAGTTTCATAATCATCATCATTAGCTTCCTCACTTACTGGTGAGGAATCACTGGAACTGATTTCTGTGATGAACTACTTTCCAATAAGGGAGTAGGTACAATTACCTCATCAAGTTCTACTTTCCTCCCACTCACTTATTTTGAGAGAAAGTCCTTCTCTAGAAAGGATCCATTCTTAGCAACAAATATCTTGCCTTCGGATATGTGATAGAAGGTGTACCCAACAGTCTCCTTTGGGTATCCTGTGAGGACACATTTCTCCGATTTGGGTTCGAGCTTATCATGATGAAGCTTTTTCACATAAGCATCGCAACCCCAAACTTTAAGAAACGACAACTTGGGTTTCTGGCCAAACCACAGTTCATAAGGTGTCGTCTCAACGGATTTTGATGGTGCCCTATTTAACGTGAATGCAGCTGTCTTTAAAGCATAACCCCAAAACGATACCGGTAAATCAGTGAGAGACATCATATATCGCACCATATCTAATAAAGTTCGGTTACGACGTTCGGACACACCATTACGCTGTGGTTGTTGGAAATATGCCCTAGAGGCAATAATAAAATGGTTATTATTGTATTTCCTTGTTCATGATAATTGTCTATTGTTCATGCTATAATTGTATTAACCGGAAACCGTAATACATGTGTGAATACATAGACCACAACATGTCCCTAGTAAGCCTCTAGTTGACTAGCTCGTTGATCAATAGATGGTCATGGTTTCCTGACCATGGACATTGGATGTCATTGATAACGGGATCACATCATTAGGAGAATGATGTGATGGACAAGACCCAATCCTAAGCCTAGCACAAGATCGTATAGTTCGTCTGCTAAAGCTTTTCTAATGTCAAGTATTATTTCCTTAGACCATGAGATTGTGCAACTCCTGGATACCGTAGGAATGCTTTGGGTGTACCAAATGCCACAACGTAACTGGGTGGCTATAAAGGTGCACTACGGGTATCTCCGAAAGTGTCTGTTGGGTTGGCACGAATCGAGACTGGGATTTGTCACTCCATGTAAACGGAGAGGTATCTCTGGGCCCACTCGGTAGGACATCATCATAATGTGTACAATGTGACCAAGGAGTTGATCACGGGATGATGTGTTATGGAACGAGTAAAGAGACTTGCCGGTAACGAGATTGAACAAGGTATCGGGATACCGACGATCGAATCTCGGGCAAGTACTATACCGGTAGACAAAGGGAATTGTATACGGGATTGGCTGAATCCTTGACATCGTGGTTCATCCGATGAGATCATCATGGAACATGTGGGAGCCAACATGGGTATCCAGATCCCGCTGTTGGTTATTGACCAGAGAGATGTCTCGGTCATGTCTGCATTATTCTCGAGCCCATAGGGTATACACACTTAAGGTTCGATGACGCTAGGGTTATAGGGAAAATATGTACACGGTTACCGAATGTTGTTCGGAGTCCCGGATGAGATCCCGGATGTTACGACGAGTTCCGGAATGGTCCGGAGGTGAAGATTGATATATTGGACGAAGGGTTTTGGAGTCCGAAAGTGTTTCGGAGGTACCGGGTGATGACCAGCATGACCGAAAGGTGTTTCGGGAGCCCCGGCAAGTGTTGGGGGGCTTCATGGGCCAAGGGAAGGGGGCAAACCAGCCCACTAAGGGGTTGTGCGCCCCCCTCACCTATTCCCACATGACCAGGGGGTTTGGGGCGCCCCATCTAGGGTTCCCACCTCCTGGCTTGGGGGCCAAGTCACCCAAGGGGGAGATCCCATCTGCCCTGGCCGCCGCCCCCCTAGGGGAAACCCTAGGGCGCCTCCCCTTGCCCTTGCCCCTATATATAGTGGAGGTTTTGGGGCTGCACAACACACGAGTCTCTCTCTCTCCCAAGGCGCAGCCCTACCTCTCTCCCTCCTCGTCTCTCGTAGTGCTTGGCGAAGCCCTGCTAGAGTACCGCACTCCTCCACCACCACCATGCCATCGTGCTGCTGCTGGACGGAGTCTTCCCCAACCTCTCCCTCTCTCCTTGCTGGATCAAGGCATAGGAGACATCACCGGGCTGCACGTGTGTTGAATGTGGAGGCGCCGTTGTTCGGCGCTTAGATCGGAATCGACCGCGATCTGAATCGCTACGAGTACGACTACCTCATCCGCGTTCCAGTAACGCTTCCGCTTAGCGATCTACAATGGTATGTAGATGCACTCCCCTTCCCCTCGTTTCTGGCATCTCCTAGATTAATCTTGGTGACACATAGGAAATTTTTGAATTATTGCTACGTTCCCCAATAGTGGCATCATGAGCTAGGTCTATGCGTAGATTCTATGCACGAGTTGAACACAAAGTAGTTGTGGGCGATGATTTGTTCAATTTGCTTGCCGTTACTAGTCTTATCTTGATTCGGCGGCATTGTGGGATGAAGCGGCCCGGACCAACCTTACACATATGCTTACGTGAGACTGGTTCCACCGACTGACATGCACTTGATGCATAAGATGACTGGCGGGTGTCTGTCTCTCCCACTTTAGTCGGATCGGATTCGATGAAAAGGGTCCTTATGAAGGGTAAATAGCAATTGGCATGTCACCGTTGTGGTTTTGCGTAGGTAAGAAACGTTCTTGCTAGAAACCCATAGCAGCCACGTAAAACATGCAACAACAATTAGAGGACGTCTAACTTGTTTTTGCAGGGTTTGCTATGTGATGTGATATGGCCAAAAGGATGTGATGAATGATATATGTGATGTATGAGATTGATCATGTTCTTGTAATAGGAATCACGACTTGCATGTTGATGAGTATGACAACCGGCAGGAGCCATAGGAGTTTTCTTAATTTATTTATGACCTGCATGTCAATGAAAACGCCATGTAATTACTTCACTTTATTGCTAACTATTAGCCATAGTAGTAGAGGTAATAGTTGGCGAGGCAACTTCATGAAGACACGATGATGGAGATCATGGTGTCATGCCGGTGACGATGGTGTTCATGCCGCGCCTCGAAGATGGAGATCAAAGGCGCAAGATGATATTGGCTATATCATGTCACTTTATGATTTGCATGTGATGTTTTTCATGTTTACATCTTATTTGCTTAGAACGACGGTAGCATAAATAAGATGATCCCTCACAATAATTTCAAGAAAGTGTTCCCCCTAACTGTGCACCGTTGCTAAGGTCCATTGTTCCGAAGCACCATGTGATGATCGGGTGTGATAGGTTCTAACATTCGCATACAACGGGTGTAAGCCAGATTTACACACGCAATACACTTAGGTTAACTTGACGAGCCTAGCATGTACAGACATGGCCTCGGAACACGGAAGACCGAAAGGTCGAACATGAGTCGTATAGTGGATACGATCAACATGAAGATGTTAACCGATGGTGACTAGTCCGTCTCACGTGATGATCGGACACGGCCTAGTTGACTCGGATCATGTATCACTTAGATGACTAGAGGGATGTCTATCTAAGTGGGAGTTCATTGCATAATTTGATTAGATGAACTTAATTATCATGAACATAGTCAAAAGGTCTTTGCAAATTATGTCGTAGCTCATGCTTTGGTTCTACTGTATTAGATATGTTCCTAGAGAAAATTCAGTTGAGAGTTGACAGTAGCAATTATGCGGACTGGGTCCGTGAACTGAGGATTGTCCTCATTGCTGCACAGAAGGGTTATGTCCTTAATGCACCGCTCAGTGTGTTGAACCTCGAGCGTCGTCTGTAGATGTTGGGAAACATCTGACATACACGTTTTGATGACTACGTGATAGTTCAATGCGTAATGCTGACAGTTTAGAATTATGGCACCAAAGACATTTTTGAAACGTCGCAGAACATATGAGATGTTCCAAAGACTGAAATTGGAATTTCAGACTAGTGCCCACGTCAAGAGGTATGAGACCTCTGACGAGTTTCTTAAGCCTGCAAACTAAGGGAGAAAAGCTCAATCGTTGAGCATGTGCTTAGATTGTCTTAGTACTACAATCGCTTGAATCGAGTGGGAGTTAATCTTCCAGATGAGATAGTGATGGTTCTCCATAGTCACTACCACCAATCTATTGTAGCTTCGTGATGAACTATAACATATCAGGGATAGACATGATGATCCTTGAGCAACTCGCGATGTTTGACACCGCGAAAGTAGAAATCAAGTAGGAGCATCAATTGTTGATGGTTGAACCACTAGTTTCAAGAAGGGCAAGGGAAAGAAGGGATACTTCATGAAACGGCAAATCAGTTGCTGCAGTAGTGAAGAAACCCAAGGTTGAACCCAAACCCGAGACTAAGTGCTTCTATAATGAGGGGAACGGTCACTGAAGCAGAACTACCCTAGATACATGGTAGATGAGAAGGCTGGCAAGGTCGACAGAAGTATTTTGGATATACGTCATATTATTGTGTACTTTACTAGTACTCCTAGTAGCACCAGGGTAATAAATACCGGTTCGGTTGCTAAGCATTAGTAACTCGAAATAAAAGGCTGCAGAGACTAGCTAAAGGTGAGATGACGATATGTGTTGGAAGTGTTTCCAAGGTTGATGTGATCAAACATCGCACGCTCCCTCTACCATCGGGATTGGTGTTAAACCGAAATGATTGTTATTTGGTGTTTGCGTTGAGCATAGACATGATTGGATTATGTTTATCGCCACACGGTTATTCATTTAAGGAGAATAATGGTTACTCTGTTTATTTGAATAATACCTTCAATGGTCTTGCACCTAAAATGAATGGCTTATTGAATCTCGATCGTAGTCATACACATGTTCATGCCAAAAGATATAAGATAGTAATGATAGTAGCACATACTTGTGGCACTGCCATTTGAGTCATGTTGGTATAAAACGCATGAAGAAGCTCCATGCTGATGGATCTTTGGACTCACTCGTTTTTGAAAAGATTGAGACATGCGAACCATGTCTATTGGTAGATATGCATGAAGAAACTCCATACAGATGGATCATTTGGACTCACTTGATTTTGAATCACTTGAGACATGCAAATCATACCACATGGGCAAGATGACTGAAATGCCTCGTTTTCAGTAAGATGGAACAAGAAAGCAACTTGTTGGAAGTAATACATTTTGATGTGTGCAGTCCAATGAGTGCTGAGGCACGCAGTGGATATCGTTATGTTCTTACTTCACAGATGATTTGAGTAGATGCTGAGTATATTTACTTGATGAAACACATGTCTGAATTATTGAAAGGTTCAAGTAATTTCAGAGTGAAGTTGAAGATCGTCGTGACAAGATGATAAAATGTCTATGATATGATCATAGAGATGAATATCTGAGTTACGAGTTTGGCACACAATTAAGACATTGTGGAAATTGTTTCACAACTAATACCGCCTGGAACACCATAGTGTGATGGTGTGTCCGAACATCATAACTACACCCTATTGGATATGGTGCATACCATGATGTCTCTTATCGAATTACCACTATCGTTTATGGGTTAGGCATTAGAGACAACCGCATTCACTTTAAATAAGGCACCACACAATTCCGTTGAGATGACACCGTATGAACTATGGTTTAGAGAAACCTAAGCCGTTGTTTCTTAAAAGTTTGGGGGTACGATGCTTATGTGAAAAGGTTTCAGGCTGATAAGCTCGAACCCAAAGCGGATGAATGCATCTTCATAGAATACCCAAAAATAGTTGGGTATACCTCCTATTTCAGATCCGGAAGCAAAAGTGATTGTTTCGAGAAACATGTCCTTTCTCGAGGAAAAGTTTCTCTCGAAAGAACTGAGTGGGAGGATGATGGAGACTTGATGAGGTTATTGAACCGTCACTTCAACTAGTATGTAGCAGGGCACAGGAAGTTGTTCTTGTGGCACCTACACAAATTGAAGCGGAAGCTTATGATAGTGATCATGATACTTCGGATCAAGTCACTACCAAACCTCATAGGTTGACAAGGATGCGTACTACTTCAGAGTGGTACATAATCCTGTCTTGGAAGTCATGTTGCTAGACAACAATGAACCTACGAGCTATGGAGAAGCGATGGTGGGCCCAGATTCCGACGAATGGCTCGAGGCCATAAAATCCGAGAGAGGATCCATGTATAAAAACAAAGTATAGACTTTGGAAGAACTACTTGATGGTCGTAAGGCTGTTGGGTGCAGATGGATTTTAAAAGGAAGACGGACAATGATGGTAAGTGTCACCATTAAGAAAGCTCGACTTGTCATTAAGATGTTTTTCCGACAAGTTAAAGGAGTTGACTATGATGGAACTTTCTCACTCGTAGCGATGCTAAGAGTCTGTTGGAATTATGTTAGCAGTTACTGCATTATTTATGAAATCTTGCAGATAGGATGTCAAAACATTGTTTCCTTGACGTTTTTATTGAGGAAAGGTTGTATGTGACAAAACCAGAAGGTTTTGTTAATCCTGAAAGATGCTAACAAGTATGCAAAGCTCCAGCAATCCTTCTAAGGACTAGAGTAAGCATCTCGGAATTGGAACATACACTTTGATGAGATGATCAAAGATTTTGGGTTTATACAAAGTTTATGAGAAACTTGTATTTCCAAAGAAGTGAGTGGGGGCACTATAGAATTTTTGATGAGTATATGTTGTTAACATATTGTTGATCAGAAATGATGTAGAATTTCTGGAAAGCATGCAGGGTTATTTGAAAAGTGTTTCTCAATGGAAAATCTGAATTAAGCTACTTGAACATTGAGCATCAAGATCTATAAGGATAGATCAAAAACGCTTAATAGTACTTTCGAATGAATACATACCGTGACAAGATTTTGAAGGAGTTTAAAATAGATCAGCAAAGAAGGAGTTCTTAGCTGTGTTACAAGGTGTGAATATTGAGTAAGACTCAAGACCTGACCATGGCAGAAGAGAGAGAAAGGACGAAGGCCGTCCCCTATGCTTTAGACGTAGGCTCTACAGTATGCTATGCTGTGTACCGCACTTGAAGTGTGCCTTGCCATGAGTCATTCATGGGGTACAAGAGTGATCCAAGAATCAATCACACGACAACGGTCGAACTTATCCTTAGTAACTAGCGGACTAAGGAATTTTCTCGATTATGGAGGTGGTAAAAGAGTTCATCGTAAAGGGTTACGTCGATGCAAACTTTGACACTAATCCGGATGACTCTGAGTAGTAAACCGGATTCGTATAGTAGAACAGTTATTTGGAATAGCTCCAAGTAGCGCGTGGTAGCTGCATCTACAAGATGACATAGAGATTTGTAAAGCACACATGGATCTGAAAGGTTCAGACTCATTGACTAATAAACCTCTCTCATAAGCAAGATATGAACAAACCCCATGGGTGTTGGATTCATTGCAATCACATAGTGATGTGAACTAGATTATTGACTCTAGTGCAAGTGGGAGACTGTTGGAAATATGCCCTAGAGGCAATAATAAAATGGTTATTATTATATTTCCTTGTTCATGATAATTGTATATTGTTCATGCTATAATTGTATTAACCGGAAACCGTAATACATGTGTGAATACATAGACCACAACATGTCCCTAGTAAGCCTCTAGTTGACTAGCTCGTTGATCAATAGATGGTCATGGTTTCCTGACCATGGACATTGGATGTCATTGATAACGGGATCACATCATTAGGAGAATGATGTGATGGACAAGACCCAATCCTAAGCCTAGCACAAGATCGTATAGTTCGTTTGCTAAAGCTTTTCTAATGTCAAGTATTATTTCCTTAGATCATGAGATTGTGCAACTCCCGGATACTGTAGGAATGCTTTGGGTGTACCAAATGCCACAACGTAACTGGGTGGCTATAAAGGTGCACTACGGGTATCTCCGAAAGTGTCTGTTGGGTTGGCACGAATCGACACTGGGATTTGTCACTCCATGTAAACGGAGAGGTATCTCTGGGCCCACTCAGTAGGACATCATCATAATGTGCACAATGTGACCAAGGAGTTGATCACGGGATGATGTGTTACGGAACGAGTAAAGAGACTTGCCCGTAACGAGATTGAACAAGGTATCGGGATACCGACGATCGAATCTCGGGCAAGTACTATACCGGTAGACAAAGGGAATTGTATACGGGATTGACTGAATCCTTGACATCGTGGTTCATCCAATGAGATCATCGTGGAACATGTGGGAGCCAACATGGGTATCCAGATCCTGTTGTTGGTTATTGACCAGAGAGATGTCTCGGTCATGTCTGCATTATTCCCGAGCCCGTAGGGTCTACACACTTAAGGTTCGATGACGCTAGGGTTATAGGGAAAATATGTACGCGGTTACCGAATGTTGTTCAGAGTCCCGGATGAGATTCCGGACGTCGCGAGGAGTTCCATAATGGTCCGGAGGTGAAGATTGATATATTGGACGAAGGGTTTTGGAGTCCGGAAGTGTTCCGGAGGTACCGGGTGATGACCAGCATGACCGAAAGGTGTTTCGGGAGCCCCGGCAAGTGTTGGGGGGCTTCATGGGCCAAGGGAAGGGGGCAAAACAGCCCACTAAGGGGCTGTGCGCCCCCCTCACCTATTCCCACATGACCAGGGGGTTTGGGGCGCCCCATCTAGGGTTCCCACCTCCTGGCTTGGGGGCCAAGTCACCCAAGGGGGAGATCCCATCTGCCCTGGCCGCCGCCCCCCTAGGGGAAACCCTAGGGCGCCTTCCCTTGCCCTTGCCCCTATATATAGTGGAGGTTTTGGGGCTGCACAACACACGAGTCTCTCTCTCTCCCAAGGCGCAGCCCTACCTCTCTCCCTCCTCGTCTCTCGTAGTGCTTGGCGAAGCCCTGCTAGAGTACCGCGCTCCTCCACCACCACCATGCCATCGTGCTGCTGCTGGACGGAGTCTTCCCCAACCTCTCCCTCTCTCCTTGCTGGATCAAGGCATGGGAGACATCACCGGGCTGCACGTGTGTTGAACGCGGAGGCGCCGTTGTTCGCCGCTTAGATCGGAATCGACCGCGATCTGAATCGCTACGAGTATGACTACCTCATCCGCGTTCTAGTAACGCTTCCGCTTAGCGATCTACAATGGTATGTAGATGCACTCCCCTTCCCCTCATTTCTAGCATATCCTATATTGATCTTGGTGACACGTAGGAAATTTTTGAATTATTGCTACGTTCCCCAACAGTGGTGTTCCAGGTGGCATGTGTTGCGAAACTATTCCGCATTGTTTCAAATGAAGACCAAACTCGTAACTCAAATATTCTCCTCCACGATCGGATTGTAGAAACTTAATTTTCTTATTATGATGATTTTCCACTTCACTCTGAAATTCTTTGAACTCTTCAAATGTTTCAGACTTATGTTTCATCAAGTAGATACACCCATATCTTCTCAAATCATCTATGAAGGTAAGAAAATAACAATACCCGCCGTGAGCATCAACACTCATCGGACCGCATACGTCAGTATGTATTATTTCCAGCAAGTCTGTTGCTCGCTCCATTGTTCCAGAGAACGGAGTCTTAGTCATCTTGCCCATGAGGCACGGTTCGCAAGCATCAAGTGATTCCAAAAGTCCATCAACATGGAGTTTCTTCATGCGCTTTACACCAATATGACCTAAACGGCAGTGCCACAAATAAGTTGCACTATCATTATTAAACTTATATCTTTTGGCTTCAACAGTATGAACATGTGTATCACTACTATCAAGATTTAGTAAAAATAGACCACTCATCAAGGGTGCATGACCATAAAAGATATTACTCATATAAATAGAACATACATTATTCTGATTTAAATGAATAACCGTCTCACGTCAAACAAGATCCAGCTATAATGTTCATGCTCAACGTTGGCACCAAATAACAATTATTTAGGTCTAAAACTAATCCCGAAGGTAGATGTAGTGGTAGCGTGCCGAAGGCGATCACATCGGCTTTGGAACCATTTCCCACGCACATCGTCACCTCGTCCTTAGCCAATCTTCGCTTAATCCGTAGCCCCTGTTTCGAGTTGCAAATATTAGCAACGGAACAAGTATCAAATACCCAGGCGCTACTTCAAGCATTAGTAAGGTACACATAAATAACATGTATATCAAATATACTTTTCACTTTGCCATCCTTCTTCTCCACCAAATATTTGGGGCAGTTCCGCTTCCAGTGACCAGTCCCCCTTTGCAGTAGAAGCACTCAGTCTCAAGCTTAGGTCCAGACTTGGGCTCCTTCACTTGAGCAGCATCTTGCTTGCCGTTCTTCTTGAAGTTCCCCTTCTTCCCTTTACCCTTTTTCTTGAAACTGGTGGTCTTGTTGACCATCAACACTTGATGCTCCTTCTTGATTTCTACCTCCGCAACCTTTAGCATTGCGAAGAGCTCGGGAATTGTCTTATCCATCCCTTGCATATTATAGTTCATCATGAAGCTCTTGTAGCTTCATGGCAGTGATTGAAGAACTCTGTCAATGACACTATCATCAGGAAGATTAACTCCCAGCTGAGTCAAGTGGTTGTGGTACCCAGACATTCTGAGTATATGTTCACTGACAGAACTATTCTCCTCCATTTTGTAGCTGTAGAACTTATTGGAGACTTCATATCTCTCCATCCGGGCATTTGCTTGAAATATTAACTTCAACTACTGGAACATCTCATATGCTCCATGAAGTTCAAAATGTCGTTGAAGTCCCGGTTCTAAGCCGTAAAGCATGGCACACTGAACTATCGAGTCGTCATCAGCTTTGCTCTACCAGACGTTCATAACATATGGTGTTGCTCCTGCAGCAGGTTTGTCACCTAGCGGTGCTTCCAGGACGTAATTCTTCTGTGCAGCAATGAGGATAATCCTCAAGTTACGGACCTAGTCCGTTTAATTGCTACCATCATTTTTCAACTTAGCTTTCTCTAGGAACGAATTAAAATTCAACGGAACAACAGCACGGGCCATCTATCTACAACAACATAGACATGCAAAATACTATCAGGTACTAAGTTCATGATAAATTAAAGTTCCATTAATCAAATTACTTAAGAACTCCCACTTAGATAGACATCCCTCTAATCATCTAAGTGATCACGTGATCCATATCAACTAAACCATGTCCGATCATCACGTGAGATGGAGTAGTTTTCAATGGTGAACATCACTATGTTGATCATATCTACTATATGATTCATGTTTGACCTTTCGGTCTCAGTGTTTCGACGCCATATCTGCATATGCTAGGCTCGTCAAGTTTAACCTGAGTATTCTGCATGTGCAAAACTGGCTTGCACCCGTTATATGTGAACGTAGAGCTTATCACACCCGATCATCACGTGGTGTCTCGGCACGACGAACTGTAGCAACTGTGCATACTCAGGGAGAACACTTATACCTTGAAATTTAGTGAGAGATCATCTTATAATGCTATGGCCAAACTAAGAAAAATAAGATGCATAAAGGATAAACATCACATGCAATCAATATAAGTGATATGATATGGCCATCATCATCTTGTGCCTTTGATCTCCATCTCCAAAGCACTGTTATGATCACCATCGTCACTGGCTTGACACCTTGATATTTGATGACCCACAAGTATATGGGATCTATCGTAGTCCTTTCGATAAGTAAGAGTGTCGAACCCAACGAGGAGCAGAAGGAAATGATAAACAGTTTTCAGTAAGGTATTCTCTGCAAGCACTGAAATAATCGGTAACAGGTAGTTTTGTGATAAGGTAATTTGTAACGGGTAACAAGTAATAGAAGTAAATAAGGTGCAGCAAGATGGCCCAATCCTTTTTGTAGCAAAGTACAAGCCTGGAAAAACTCTTATATAAAGGAAAGAGCTCTCGAGGACACATGGGAATTATCGTCAAGCTATTTTTCATCATGTTCATATGATTCGCGTTCGGTACTTTGATAATTTGATATGTGGGTAGACCAGTGCTTGGGTACTGCCCTTCCTGGGACAAGCATCCCACTTATGATTAACTCCTCTTGCAAGCATCCGCAACTACAAAAGAAGTATTAAGGTAAACCTAACCATAGCATGAAACATATGGATCCAAATCAGCCCCTTACGAAGCAACTCATAAACTAGGGTTTAAGCTTCTGTCACTCTAGCAACCCATCATCTACTTATTACTTCCCAATGCCTTCCCCTAGGCCCAAAAAATGGTGAAGTGTCATGTAGTCGATGTTCACATGACACCACTAGAGGAGAGACAACATACATCTCATCAAAATATCGAACGAATACCAAATTCACATGACTACTTATAGCAAGACTTCTCCCATGTCCTCAGGAACAAACGTAACTACTCACAAATCTTATTCATGTCCATAATCAGAGGGGTATTAATATGCATAAAGGATCTGAACATATGATCTTCCACCGAATAAACCAACTGGCATCAACTACAAGGAGTAATCAACACTACTAGTAACCCACAGGTACCAATCTGAGGTTTTGAGACAAAGATTGGATACAAGAGATGAACTAGGGTTTGAGATGAGATGGTGCTGGTGAAGATGTTGATGGATATTGACCCCCTCCCGATGAGAGGATCGATGGTGATGACGATGGTGATGATTTCCTCCTCCGGGAGGGATGTTTCCCCGCCAGAATAGCTCCGCCGGAGCCCTAGATTGGTTCCGCCAAGGCTCCGCCTTGTGGCGGCGGAGTTTCATGCCGTGAGCTTGCTTATGATTTTTTTTCTCGGACGAAAGACTTCATATAGCAGAAGATGGGCACCGGAGGCCTGCCAGGGGGCCCACGAGGCAGGGGTGCGCCCCCACCCTCGTGGATGGTGGGTGGCCCCCTGAGGGAGTCCTGGATTAGGGGGTGTTCGGGTAGCCGGACTATACCTTCAGCCGAACTCCAAGACTATGAAGATACAAGATTGAAGACTCCGTCCCGTGTCCGAATGGGACTTTCCTTGGCGTGGAAGGCAAGCTTGGCGATGCAGATATTCAAGATCTCCTACCATTGTAACCGACTTTGTGTAACCCTAACCCTCTCCGGTGTCTATATAAACCGGAGGGTTTTAGTCCGTAGGACAACTTCATCATACAACAATCATACCATAGGGTAGCTTCTAGGGTTTAACCTCCTTGATCTCGTGGTAGATCTACTCTTGTACTACCCATATCATCAATATTAATCAAGCAGGACGTAGGGTTTTACCTCCATCAAGAGGGCCTGAACCTGGGTAAAACATTGTGTCCCTTGTCTCCTGTTACCATCCGGCCTAGACACACAGTTCGGGACCCCCTACCCGAGATCTGCTGGTTTTGACACCGACATTGGTACTTTCATTGAGAGTTCCTCTGTGTCGTCGCTTTCAGGCCCGATGGCCTCTTCGATCATCAACAACGATGCAGTCCAGGGTGAGACTTTTCTCCCCAGACAGATCTTCGTCTTTGGCGGCTTCGCACTACGGGCCAACTCGCTTGGTCACCTTGAGCAGATCGAAAGTTACGCCCCTGGCCATCAGGTCAGGTTTGGAAGCCTAAACTACACGGCTGACATCCGCGGGGACTTGATCTTCGACGGATTCGAGCCACAGCCAAGCGTGCCGCACTGTCTCGATGGGCATGATATAGCTCTCCCGCCGAACAGCGCCTTGGAGGCCGCACACGCATCGGTTACGACCATTGATTCGGAGCCCACTGCGCCAATCGAGGATCAGCGGTTGGACGCCGCCTCAGGGGCTACGATCTCAGAGGCGACCGAGCCGAACTCCAGCCCAGCACTCCGCATGGCCCGTGACTCCGAGGAGCCGGATTCCTCTCCGAACTCCGAGCCCCCCGCGCCCCCGCCAATCGAATCCGATTGGGCGCCAATAATGGAGTTCACCGCCGCGGACATCTTTCAGCACTCGCCCTTCGGCGACATCCTGAATTCTCTAAAGTCTCTCTCTTTATCAGGAGAGCCCTGGCCAGACTACGGCCAGCAAGGTTGGGATACGGACGATGAAGAAATTCAAAACCCACCCACCACCCACTTCGTAGCCACTGTCGACGACTTAACCGACATGCTTGACTTCGACTCCGAAGACATCGATGGCATGGACGACGATGCAGGAGACGAACAAGAACAAGCACCTGTAGGGCGTTGGAAGGCCACCTCGTCATATGACATATATATGGTGGACACTCCAAAGGATGGAGATGGCGATGGAACAGCGGTGGACGATACCTCTAAGAAACGGCCCAAGCGCCGGCGTCAGCGGCGCCGCTCTAAATCCCGCCAAAGCAAAAACGGTGATTCCGGCACGGGAGATAATACTACTCCGGATAGCGCCGAAGAACACCCCCTCCAGCAAAATTCAGGACAAGAGGGCAGAGAAGCCAGCCCTCACGAGAGGGCGGTGGACCAAGAGGTTGAGGACGATAATTATACGCCTCCCTCCGAAGACGAGGCAAGCCTCGACGACGACGAGTTCATCGTGCCAGAGGATCTTGCTGAACAAGAGTGTTCTAAACGCAGGCTCATGGCCACGGCAAGCAGCCTCAAGAAAAAGCGGCAATAGCTTAGAGCTGATCAGGATTTGCTAGCTGACAGATGGACTGAAGTCCTTGTGGCCGAAGAGTATGAACTCGGACGCCCCTCCAAGAGTTACCCAAAGCGCAGGCTGCTACCCCGACTAGAGGAGGAAGCACCTACATCACCAGGGCATGACATGGCCGACCGGCCACCTCGTGGCCGCGACAGAGAGGCCTCTTGGCCCTCCACTCAAGCCATGCCCCGGCACCGCGTCAAGCATACTAAGGCACGGGAAAATGCGCCCAACCTGCGCGACATTCTGGAGGACAAGGCAAGGCAAACAAGATCGATCTACGGATCGCGCAGGCACCCCACGGCACGTGACGGTGATCGTCACTCCGGACACAATGAATCCGGCCGGGCCGAACTCAACAGACAAAGCTCCTTCGAGTTGTGTCATGATATAGCCCAATACAGAGGCGCCGCACACCCACTATGCTTCACAGATGAAGTAATGGATCATAAAATCCCTGAGGGCTTCAAACTCGTAAACATCGAATTGTACGATGGCACAACAGATCCTGCGGTATGGATCGAGGATTATCTCCTTCATATCCACATGGCCCGCGGCGATGATCTACATGCCATCAAATACCTCCCACTCAAACTTAAGGGACCGGCCCGGCATTGGCTTAACAGCTTGCCAGCAAACTCAATCGGTTCTTGGGAGGACCTGGAAGCCACATTCCTTGACAACTTCCAGGGCACTTATGTGCGACCACTGGACACCGATGACCTAAGCCACATAATTCAGCAGCCAGAAGAATCGGCTAGGCAATTCTGGACACGGTTCCTAACAAAGAAAAACCAGATAGTCGACTGTCCGGACGCAGAGGCCTTAGCGGCCTTCAAGCATAATATCCGTGATGAGTGGCTGGCCCGGCACCTGGGACAGGAAAAGCCGAAATCTATGGCAGCCCTCACGACGCTCATGACCCGCTTTTGCGCGGGAGAAGACAGCTGGCTAGCTCGCAGTAACAACTTAACCAAGAACACTGGTAATTCAAATACCAAGGACAAAAGTGACAGGTCGCGTCGGAACAAACAAAAGCGCCATGTTAACAGCGACATCAACGAGGATACGACAGTTAATGCCGGATTCCGAGGCTACAAATCCGGTCAACGGAAATATCCATTCAAAAGAAAAACTCAGGGCCCGTCCAGTTTGGACCGAATACTCGACCGCTTGTGCCAGATACATGGCACCCCCGAAAAGCCAGCCAATCACACCAACAGGGATTGTTGGGTGTTCAAGCAGGCAGGCAAGTTAAGAGCCGAAAACAAAGACAAGGGGCTGCATAGCGACGACGAGGAGGAGCCCAGGCCGCCGAACAACAGTGGACAGAAGGAATTTCCCCCACAAGTGCGGACGGTGAACATGATATATGCAACCCACATCCCCAAGAGGGAGCGGAAGCGTGCATTACGGGACGTATATGCGATGGAGCCGGTCGCCCCAAAGTTCAACCCATGGTCCTCCTGCCCGATCACCTTTGATCAAAGGGACCACCCCACTAGCATCCGTCACGGCGGCTTCGCCCCATTGGTTCCAGACCCAATCATTGACGGATTTCATCTCACAAGAGTCCTCATGGACGGCGGCAGCAGCCTGAACCTGCTTTACCAGGATACAGTGCGAAAAATGGGCATAGATCCCTCGAGGATCAAGCCCACCAAAACGACCTTTAAAGGCATCATACCAGGTGTAGAAGCCAACTGTACAGGCTCAGTTACACTAGAAGTGGTCTTCGGATCTCCGAATAACTTCCGAAGCGAGGAGTTAATCTTCGACATAGTCCCGTTCCGTAGTGGCTATCACGCACTGCTCGGGCGAACCGCATTCGCAAAATTCAACGCGGTACCGCACTATGCATACCTCAAGATCAAGATGCCAGGCCCTAGAGGAGTAATCACGGTCAATGGGAACACTGAACGCTCCCTCCGAATGGAGGAGCACACGGCAGCGCTCGCAGCAGAAGTACAAAGCAGCCTCTCTAGGCAGTTCTCCAGTTCGGCCTTCAAAAAGCCGGGCACTGTCAAGCGCGCCCGGAGTACCCTACAACAAGACCGCCTGGCACGTTCCGAGCTAGTGTAGCAATGCGGCCCCAACCCTAGCCCTCGCGATATAGCGAAACCAGCGCTTCGCGTACATAACTACGCTCTTGAAATACCATGGGCACAGGGGAAGGGGCACTATCACGGCACGCCCGAAGTACGGCTTAAACCGCACCAGGGGCTGCCGGATTCCTTCTTTTTTCTCTTACTCTCAGGACTCCATACTTCGGACGACCCGTTCGGCAATTCAACTGCCGCACAAACGATGCAAGATCCAGGGAAGCAGACAAGCCACGCCGCATTATGGAACTCCTAGGTGGTCTCTATTGCGAGCAGTATACTTGTTTTTTAATACAATTCCGCGGCCTGCCCCTGGCCAGGACATGTTAAATAGTCCAATTTATTTTGCTTATCGCACTATTTGTATCGTTCCGCTTTCATAGCAGCCTTTCTATAAACAATGCATAGCTTTTTGTCTATTTTTTGCATTACCCTCTTTTTATATATATATATATATGTTTATTAATAACATGCTGCATCCGTACACTGTGGTACGGCAAAATACGCCAGGGGCTTCAGTACCCATCAATATGGCATGAGAAGTCCGTCCACTTTCACAAGTGCGGCACCCCGAACTTATAGCACTATATGCATCGGGTCCAAATCATGATTTGGGTCAATAGTTGGGTTTGCCCGGCTCCTATGTTTTGGTGCCTTACATTCCGCTATATCGGCTAAGGTAGCACTAGGAGAACCACTGCGATTGTGCCCCAGTTGAGCTGGGCCGACCACCTCAGTGGAGAAAGCTAAAACTGACTGTCATGATGAGGTGAGAGACCGGTCGCTGTTCGAGAGGTTTTTCGAGTCCTTAAAGGCTTATGCCGCTTCGAGCGAGGAACCGGCTTTGTCCGGCCAAGGCGTGGATAGCGCCCCGAACTCGGTCTTCCGAATACTAGGGGCTTCGCCGAAATTTAAAATTATAGAGTTCTATGGCTAAGTGAGAGTGTTCAAGCATTATAGTCCGATTGCCTTGTTCGTTGTGCTGACCGCCTCCCTCGACGGACCCAATCATGGGAAAAAGAGCGCTTAGGTTTATCCCGAACACCCCAGCACTAGTCGCATGGGGGCAGAAGCCGACGACTGGCCATCTCTCAATTTTTTGATAAACGGCTGCACAGAAAGTAATATGTTAAATTCAAGCATTGCTTAGTGCATATGAACAAGTTTTCAGCGCACAGGATAACACGAGCGAGTTCATTCAAAAATTACATCCTTGGAACATTCATCCGCCACAAGGCGGGCACCAGCAAGAACATCCTTGTAATAGTTCTCGGGCTTGCGATGCTCCTTCCCCGGCGGCGGCCCGTCCTTCACAAGCTTCTCACCGTCCAGCTTACCCCAGTACACCTTTGCACGGGCAAGGGCCCTACGGGCACCTTCGATGGAGACGGAGCGCTTGATGACCTCGAGCCTTGGACAAGCCTCCACCAGCCGCCGCACCAGTCCGAAGTAGCTCCCAGGCAGGGCCTCTCCAGGCCACAGCCAAACTATGAAGCCCTTCAGGGCCTGTTCAGCCGCCTCGTGGAGCTCGACCAGCTGCTTCAACTGGTCGCTCAAGGGCACAGGGTGTCCGGCCTCAGCGTACTGAGACCAGAACACCTTCTCCGTCGAGCTGCCTTCCTCGGCTCGGTAGAATGCGTCGGCATCGGATACGCTGCGGGGAAGATCTGCGAATGCCCCTGGAGAGCTCCGGATTCGGGTAAGTAACAAGTAGTTTACTTTTATATGTCTGCTTTGCATATAGAATGCCTTACCCGCCGCTATCTTTTTCACCGCATCCAATTCCTGGAGGGCCTTCTGGGCTTCGGCCTTGGCAGATTTGGCAGTTTTAAGGGCCGCAGCAAGCTCGGACGCTCGCGTCTTCGAGTCTAGCTCCAAACTCTCATGTTTTTGCATGAGAACCTGAAGCTCTTGCCAAACCTCGCCGACCTGTGCCTCAAATTTCTCCTGCTCGGTGCGCTCCGTGACCGCTTTCTTCTCGTCCTCGGACAGCGCCTGCTTGAGGGTCGCCACCTCAGTTGTGGCCCCTACAATAAGCAGTATACTCCTGTCATTTTTTGCAATTGCACCTTCCTATAGGCATATTTTCTATAAGGTATCTCTTACCTTCTTTCTCCTCGAGCTGCCGTTTGGCAAGGCCGAGCTCTTGCTCGGTCCGCTCGAGGCCCTGCATCAGGGCACCCACCTCCGCAGTCAGTGCAACGGTGGCCAGCAGCGAAGCCTACATACGTATATTGACTCCTTTCTAGTTAGACTCCTGCGATATTTAATAGATCCTCTATTCGGCTTTTCTTTCCGAACGCCAAACAGAGCATTAGGGGCTACTGTCTATACGGTAATATTTTTACATATTTTTACTTACCTCAAAGCCTGTTAGAAGGCTAGCACAAGCTTCATTCAGTCCGCTTTTGGCGGACCGAACCTTCTGGACCACCGTACTCATGATGGCACGGTGCTCCTCATCGATGGAGGCACCCTTAAGCTCCTCCAGCAGATTGTCCGGCGCTTCCGGTTGGACGGAGTACACCGGCTCAGTAGACTTGCTCCTCTTGGTAGGAGTTCGCCTACCGCGGTCCGGAACCGTTGATGATTCCGGCGCAGTGTCCGGCTTAAAGCCGGACTTGGAGCCCGGGGGGGTCTTGTCCCCTTCACTCCTGGAGTCCGGGAGGTTGCCTCGCGGCTCCTCCTGGACCACCTCCTCTCGCCCCGGAGCTTGTCGCGACACCACTTTGGTGTCATCCGCTGCATAGGGGGAAGCAGCAGGCGGAACTGAATTCATGTCCGATGAATCCAGGGAGCCGCTCGACGACTCGTCGAGCCCGTCCTTGGGCGGACTGCATGATTATATCCGACGTTAGGGAAAGCTATGCAACAAAAGGAATATCACGAGTTACTCTGGTATCCAAACACTTACGATCTCGCTGGACGCTTGGCCCTGTCCGGCCACTCCTCTTCATCCTCGTCGGCGTCGGGGACGTAGTCCGGCGGAGGGGTTTTCCTCTTCTTGGACCCCTCGGCTTCCCCTACTGGGGCGGCCTTCCTCTTCTCTCCTCCCCCCGCTGGAGGGGGAGAGGTTTCTTCTTCCTCCTCCTCGTTGTCACGGGAGGAGTGCGTCTCGGACTCGTCGGACGACGAGTCCGACACCACCATATGCCGGGAACTCTTTCGAGTCCCCGTGGCCTTCTTCTTCTTGGCCTTCTTCTCCGGCACCACATAAGGTGCCGGAACCAGCAGCTTCTCTAGGAGAGCAGGGGATGGGTCTTCGAGCAAGGGAGCCGGACAGTTAATCTGTCCGGACTTCTCCCGCCAATCCTGTCAAAGGTGAGGGAGTTTAGATCCCGCATAGAGTCAAACTATGAAAAAAGCTTAACATCCTGTAAAAGATGGAAATATCTTACCTCGCCAGCAGGACACTGCGAGCTGAATCCACGATCTTCGGAGGCGGATGTGGGAGCCTCGGCGCCTTTGGTTAGCCCCCTCCAGACATCTTCGTACGTCGTGTCGAAGAGCCTGTTCAGAGTTCGGTGCTGCACCGGGTTGAACTCTCACAAATTGAAGTCCCGTTCTTGACACGGAAGGATCCGGTGGACGAGCATGACCTGGATTACGTTGACAAGCTTGAGCTGCTTGTTCACCAGGGACTGGATGCATTTTTGCAGTCCGGTCAACTCTTCTTCGTCGCCCCACGACAAGTTCGTCTCCTTCCAGGACATGAGCCGCGTAGGGGGTCCGGATCGGAATTCAGGGGCTGCGGTCCACTTCGGATCACGTGGCTCGGTGATGTAAAACCACACTGACTGCCACCCCTTCAAGGTCTCCACAAAGGAGCCCTCGAGCCATAGGACGTTGGCAACTTTGCCCGCCATGGCACCTCCGCACTCCGCCTGGTTGCCGTGCATCACCTTTGGCTTGACGTTGAAGGTCTTGAGCCAGAGGCCGAAATGGGGGCGAATGCAGAGGAAAGCCTCACACACGACGATAAACGCCGAGATATTGAGGATGAAGTTCGGGGCCAGATCATGGAAATCTAGGCCATAGTAGAACATGAGCCCGCGGACAAATGGGTGGAGAGGAAAACCCAGTCCGCGGAGGAAGTGGGGAAGAAATACTACCCTCTCATGGGGCCTTGGGGTGGGGAGAATCTGCCCCTCCTCAGGAAGCCGGTGCGTGATGTCTTTGGACAAGTATCCGGCCTTCCTTAACCTTTTGACATGGCCCTCCGTGACGGAGGAGACCATCCACTTGCCTCCCGCTCCGGACATTGTTGGAGAGGGTTGAGGAAGGAAGTGCGGGCTTGGGCGCTGGAGCTCGGGTGCGCAGAAGATGGATAGGCAAAGGAGGAAGAAGGCATAGGTAAAAATGTGGATCCTTATCCCCTTATATGGGCGGATGCGACTATGCGTCCCCACCAGCCTAGTAAAACTCGCTTGCCTCCCAAGCGCCGTGATAAGTGGCGCGGTTGGGTTACCCACGTCCGTATTAACAAGAATCCCGTAAGCAAAGGGGACACGATCTCTGCTTTCACAAGACATGCCAAGGAAACCGCCTCGCAAAACACGCTGAGGTGGAGAAGTGAAAACGATTCGAATAAAGGCTTGGCCGTAGTGTGATGTCACGCTGCAGAATACGTCAACAAATTAGATTTGTGTTAATATTATTCTCTCTATGGCAATACGTGGAAGCTTATTTTGCAGAGCCGGACACTACTCTTGGTGTTTACAAACTTTTATGAAGAATTTGAAGGAGGAACCCGCCTTGCAATGCCGAAGACAATCTGCGCGCCGGACTCGTCGTCATTGAAGCCTGGTTCAGGGGCTACTGAGGGAGTCCTGGATTAGGGGGTGTTCGGGTAGCCGGAATATACCTTTAGCCGAACTCCAGGACTATGAAGATACAAGATTGAAGACTCCGTCCCGTGTCCGGATGGGACTTTCCTTGGCGTGGAAGGCAAGCTTGGCGATGCGGATATTCAAGATCTCCTACCATTGTAACTGACTTTATGTAACCCTAACCCTCTCCGGTGTCTATATAAACCGGAGGGTTTTAGCCCGTAGGACAACTTCATCATACAACAATCATACCATAGGCTAGCTTCTAGGGTTTAGCCTCCTTGATCTCGTGGTAGATCTACTCTTGTACTACCCATATCATCAATACTAATCAAGCATGACGTAGGGTTTTACCTCCATCAAGAGGGCCCGAACCTGGGTAAAACATTGTGTCCCTTGTCTCCTGTTACCATCCGGCCTAGACGCACAGTTCAGGACCCCCTACTCGAGATCCGCCGGTTTTGACACCGACACCCCCCTCTGGTGCTTCCTTCGCCCAATGTTTTTTATATATTCTGAAAATGACTCCCGTGGAGTTTCAAGACTTTTGGAGCTGTGCAGAATCACTAAAAGAAATATGTCAACTTGTGACCTTGACTATTGGTCACTGAAAGGTCATTGTTTCTCATTTGCGACCTTTTTGTGACCAAAAACAGAACGTCAAAAGCTGGCGGTCGTAAACTGAAATTAACGACCTTCTTGTGAGAAGGTCGTAGACGTTTACGACCAAAACAGAAGGTCGTTGAACCCATGACCTTTCGTTTTGGTCACTGGCTGTCTGCCCAGGCCACGTCGGATCCGACGTGGCAAAATTGCGACCAATTGAAAAGGTCATTAACAAGATTCAGCCCGGTCCAATTAGGTGTTTTACACGGGCCGAGCCCAATAATTCAGCCTTTTTATATATTTTTCTTATTAATTTTGTCAGCTATATGGGCCTGGCCCAAATATTTGGCCTTTTGAATTTCTGGTCCATTTCCTTTTATATAGTCCATTTTTTCGGCCTCAACCCTTTTATAGTCCATTTTTGTTTTGGGCCTCGGCCTTTTTACAGACCATCTACTTTTTGGGCCTTGGCCTTTTCGTTTGTCCCACTAGTCATCTTTCTATTTCTCAAACTTTCACAATAAACAAATGAAAAATATTTCAAATGGCAAGAGAACATATGAAACTATTAAAATGATAGCCAAAATTAGCACCAAATATGCTGACTACTGTACATCTTACGAAATTACAGTATTTACATAGTGTTTATACAACCAGATATGCTGTCCACTGTACAACATAACTAGCACCACATTATAACTAGTTACTCTGTACTTTGTCGAGCTTTAAGCTTCTTCAAATTTCTTCAGCCCGGAGCTCCTGTAAAGAGAGGAAACAGCACACTTTTAGAGCTTGATCAAGGCACAAATGTTTATTTGGTTGGGTCATGCTGCAACAACCACATAGAAGCATAATTATAAGCACAAATACACCAACAATCTCAGTTCAAGCAAATGATCTAGTAGCAAAGCATGAAAAAGGAAGCAGCACATGGCGGGCATGTTTGCAACATCTCAGTTGATGACTTCAAATATGAATAATGTATACAAGTATAATACAAAAATATGAGAAACTATCACAGTACAGAAATGGTATCACGGAATTATATAGCTAACTCAATGACAGATTGAAATGTTTTACTCAATGTATGGAGCTCAAAAGAACATTTCTGGTTAGTCAAGAGCATCTTAACTACAGAAATTATATAGTATGAAGGCAATATTCTAATGATCAAAACAGATGAAGCTGGGAACATAATATAAGCAGAAGTCAATTGTATCTACTAATATTTTGTTTGTCCAAGTAGGTACTGGTGGAAGGGTGTACCTGCATGTAGGGCATGAGGAGGAGCTAGAGCGCCCACCTGAACTGGAGCTACAGTAACCATGCAGGCAAGCATCACCCAACACTTGGGCGTGCCAAAAACAAGACCATGTCCTCAATAACAATCATGTGCACCTGCATCAACAAGAGGTGCAAAAACTGAGAAATGAGAACAAAATTTACATATTCATATTTTCGGATTGATAGTCTCTGAACTTTTATGTATACTGGAAAGAGAAGGACTACCAGCAAATAGCACATATTCATATTTTATTATTGTTCCAAGGCAACAGTGTGCAAACAGGTATAATGTTTATTTGCAAGAGGCCAGAACTATTATAAAATCAGGCAATGAGCACAAAACATAAAGGCATGCATGTATTATTAATTGAAAGAGAGCATCAATCAGTAAGGATGAAATCCATTCATTTCTTACATATGGTAGCATTAGAATATACAGTTAACAAAAGCACAGTATCAGTTTAATGATTTCACCATCAAATCAGAAGTGCTATTACTAATCATAGTTAAAATGACTAGGACGTCACTCATATTTTAATTAAGGTCATATATACTACAAGAAGCGCGGATCTATCCCAGTGCTAACAGTACAGATCTGAAACGAGCTGAGTTCAGGAATGATAAAATTATTAATACAGAAATATCCCAATTCCAAGCAAGTTGGTTAAGCAGTGCAGCCTTCCATATACCATTACATACACTACTAATCACATTTTTACTAACAAACGCCCACATAAATGACAAGTCAACCATGCTGATGGACAACAGAATTTAGCTCATGTAGTGCAGAACTATTGGACACAAAAACACACAGTTTAGATCGAGATTAGCCTAACTAGCAAACCGTTTTAAGCACAGAATCACATCAAGACATGAACAGTGAGCCAATCATAGTTTAGAAAGCTTGGACTTCATAGACAAGTTGATCATGGAACTAACATAGCTAAGCTTATGTGGTGCAGACATGACTGCCACAAAACCATAGAGTTCAGATCGGGAATACAGCTACATAAGCAACCGTCTAATACAGCTACACTAAGCATAGAAACAAATTAAGACATGAAGAGTAAGCCAATCACAGTATGGCCTTTCTGAAGCCTCACTTCAAATTGCAGGACAACTGTCCCATCCTTCAAAGTAACAGGACAACTGTTCCATCAGTATTATCAGAATCCCGATCAAGAATCAATTATATATAGGTAATTAAGAGCTAGGCGCTGCATTTTGCTTCTATCATAACTGAGATCACTATTTACATCAAACAGATGTTTAATGTGGCGTCACATAGCTACAAAAACCATATCATGAGTAAACTAAACATTTGCAAAAGTAGAGCCAGGTTCTCTCAAGGATTGTAGCCTTTCATATATTTATGGTACCTACTTCCTACATGATCATTTCACTAGGGTGTGACAGCAATAGCAGCAAGTTGTTCTGTCAAGCATGTGAGTGGATTCAGACCAGCAGCAAACCAAGCAATTTGTTTCAGATTTTAAACAGGCAGAGTATTTGTAGAGTTGAATCACATGAGAAAAATAGTGACCATCATAGGCTGCCTAAGCACACTAGCTAATCTGGACGGCCATGAGTAAGAGCAGCAGCAAGCAAGCAAACAGGGAAGCAAGTAAGCACATGAGGTAACCCAACCCAGCCTAGGATTTCAAAACAAGAGAGGAGTGGAGGGAAAAATCGACCTGGAGCTGCTGCTGCTCCTCTCCATGGACGGGCACATCGCGTGAGTGGACTTGACCTGCAGCACATCACGAACAGGGCAGACTGAGAGGCGTGAGGAACCCACATCCACATCCACGACTGCTGGATCGAATCAAACAGAGAAGGGAGAGCACCTTGACCTCGAGTTGCTGGAGGACGGCGCCATGGAGGTCGGGATCCAGGTCGTAGAAGCCTTCGACGGCAGCGACCTTGGGGGCTAGGTGTGCCCCACCTGCTCCTGCTCCTCCTCCACAAGTAGGAGGAGGCCGGCGGATGCAGCGTGAGGAGAAGGGGGCCCTGCCCCTAGATCCAGCACCCTCGTCGCCGTCGCTTGGCCCGCGCGCGTCATGCCCGACCTCTAGAAAAATGGATAGGGGGCGAAACCCTATCCATGGGTGAGGTTGCGGGCTTGCACTAGAGGGTGCGAGAGACGAATCTGATGGGAGGGGAAGAAAGAGCTGCGCGCCGGCGAGAGCCGCCTCAACTCACCGGAATCGGGTGGAGCAGAGGAGTCATGGGAGAGAGAGAGGGCTCGCGGGGGAGAAGGGCTCGCGGTGAGGGAAGGGGATGGGAGAGAGGAGGAGGGCGTGGGGGAGGGCATGGGGGAGGCCATGGACGGCGGGGAGCTCGGCCAGAGGGAGGTGGAGGCGGCGATCTGGAAAGGAGGAGGTGGCGGCTGCGATCTGGAAGGGAGGAGTGGTGTGCGGGGGCTAGGGGATGTCCTTATGATCTGGCTCGCGAGCCCACTGCCGCTGTCGCGGGTCGTCGATGGTGGGGGTGACAGCAGATCGAGGTGGGAGGGAGGGAGAGGGGGTGGATCTGGCCGCTGCCATGCCCATGGCCGTGCCATGCGACTAGGTCTAGGTCATGAGCGAGGAGGGAGCGCGGATCCGACCGCGGCCGTGGGAGGGAAGGGGAGGGGAGGGGTTGCCGGCGGCCGGGGTTGGGGGAGAGGACGGAGGACGGCGCCGGCGGCGGTTGGGTGGTTGGGGATCGAGAGGGTTGGGGTGACGGCTGTGGGACGAGAGGGGGAGAGTGGATCGGGGATGCTAGGGTTTAGGTGAGAGGGTGAGGGGGTGAGGGCTGCCGTTGGATCCAGAAGCATCCGATGGTGGCTGATACATGATCCACGTGATATGCCTGTGGACCAATCAGAGCGCACCAAACAATTTGACGATTTTTTGACCATATAAATTGGTCGTGATTGATTACATACAAATTTTTCATTCCATTTTCAATGTTCAAAATGAGTTTTTTTATGAAAGACCTATCTAATATTTGTTCAAATGATCTCATACTTTGCACAAGTTTAAATCTTGGATTGATAAACAATATTGAAGAAGGGATTTTTTATTTTCTTTGCATGAAAAATTGATTTTCCATTTTTTGAGTGCCCAAATTGAGCTTTTTTGTGAAGGACCTATCAAATATTTGTGCAAAATTGTACCAAATCAATTTTATAAAATACTAGGACATATTTAATGCACAATCGACCAAATTGTTGGGTGTCAAAAGTTTTGATCCACCTGTTGTGAAAAAGACAAATTTCTGCCGATTCAGTAGGAAGCGGGTCAAATTTGAACTGTAGCTACCTCATAGTTTGCTCTTTATTTTTTCCAAAAATTATTTATAGGTACATAAGTATCTATTTAATCAGAGAAACATCGAAAGTTTTCCAAGATTCAACCACTAGCTAGGAACGGTCAAGCCCGCCATTTTGACCATATTTTGAAACGGGCATAAAAAATTCAAAAAAAAATCAAAAAATTGTAAAACCTTCGCATTGTGTCATTATATGTGACTAAGTTACCAGGAAAAATAATAAACTTGTAATACGAAAATTATTTTAAAAAATGTTCTCAGAAATGAGCTATCATGCGTGAAGATTCATGGCTTTCAAGCCAAATGATTGCTCAAATGATCTCATATTGTGCACAAGAGTACATCTTGGAATGACAAACAATGTTTCCTAAGGAAGTTATCATTTTCTTTGCACGAAAAAATCATTTTCCATTTTTTGAGTGCCCAAAATGAGCTTTTTTGTGAAGGACCTACCAAATATTTGTTGCAAATTGTACCAAATCAATTTTCTAAAATACTAGGACATATTTAATGCAAAATCGACCAAATGGTTGGGTGTAAAAAGTTTTTATCCACCTCTGGTGAAAAAGACAAATTTCTGCCGATTCAGTAGGAAGCGGGTCAAATTTGAACTGCAGCTGCCTCATAGTTTGCTCTTTATTTTTTCCAAAAATTATTTCTAGGTACATAAGTATCTATTTAATCAGATAAACATCAATTTTTTTCCAAGAGTCAACCACTAGCTAGGAACGGTCAAGCCTGCCGTTTTGATCGCATTTTGAAACGGGCATAAAAAATTCAAAAAATTGGAAAACCTTCGCATTGTGTCATTATATATGACCAAGTTACCAGGAAAAATAATAAACTTGTAATACGAAAATTATTTTGAAAAAGTGTTCTCAGAAATGAGCTATCATGCGTGAAGATTCATGGCTTTCAAGCCAAATGATCAATCTTATGGCCACATTCATGGCATAGTTTGTTCAAATGATCTCATATTGTGCACTAGGGTGCATCTTGGAATTCCAAACAATGTTACCTAAGGGACTTTTCATTTTCTTTGCATGGAAAATTCATTTTCCATTTTTTGAGTGCCTGAAATGAGTTTTTTGTGAAGGACCTACCATATATTTGTTGCAAAAATGGACCTAATAAATTTTATAAAATACTAGACCATATTTAATGCACACTTGACAAAATGGTTGGGTTTCAAAAGTTTTGATCCACCTCTGGTGAAAAAGACAAATTTCCGCTGATTCGGTAGGAAGCGAGTCAAATTTGAACTGCAACTACCTTATTGTTTGCTCTTTATTTTTCCCAAAAATCATTTCTAGTTACATAATCATCTATTTAAGCATAAATACATGGTTTGGTGGTGATACGTCAAGTTTTGGATGGTGGCCCAGGGCCCCAACTCCAAAGCGCGTAAACTCGCATGCTCGCCGTGTGGTCACCGCATGACCTTGGTGTTGACATGCGTTCTGGGAGGCCTAGGAATGTCTAATGGGTTGGGCACTCCCCAGGTAGGTGCTAGGAAGAAAATTACAACAGAAGAATCTCACGAGGAGACCAACCTATGCTCAAAGATGAATTAGCAGCCAAGTGTTAGATTAGCGGTACGGTAAATGCACATTGTCAATGGGCGTGAGTTTTGGCCGAGGATGATCATATAGTCAGAGGAATGTCTTCAAAAATGTTCAGCTCAAAAGGAGGATCCTAGGTGGTACTTGCTTTGCAAAGTATCACACTGGACAAAAATATGAATGTTGAAGGTGGACTCAAAATAATGAATGGATTGAGCTGAAGTTTGGTGGAGGATGGTTATTTGGGCATAGAAAAGCACTGTAGAAAATTTATACCATTTGGACATGCCAAAGTGGTACTTCCTTCACAATGCTCTTCTCCGCACAGAAAATTGGGAAAATTAGCGAGAGAAATTGGATGAATGAAATGAGCTCAAATTTGGTGTAGGTAAGTTACATAGGTATGGTCATGCGCTTGTAAATTTTCAGACCATTTGGGTAAGCCTAGCTAGTACTTACTTCACAAAGCTTCTGTCAAGGTAGAAACTTTGGAAATTTTCTGAGAAAGATTTACCAGGAAAATGGAGCTGAATATCATCATGTGGCTATGATTTTGGTATGGAAGAGTGCCCAAAAAGTTGGAGGGTAATAGGAGGGGTGTAGATAACACTTGCTTTGCAACGTGCCAATCTGGCCATAAAATATAAATTGAACCTGGGCTCACATAGAAGATTTAAATGAGCTGCAATTTGGAGGAGGGTGATAATTTGCGCATATGAAGGAACTGTATAAATTTCATGTCAGTTGGATATATAAAAAAGGTACTTCCTTCACAATGCTTCTAGGTGGACAAAAACTTTGGAAATTGGCCGAGGAAGATTTGCTAGGAAAATGGAGCTAAATTTTTTCATGAGGCTATGATTTGGATAGGAAAAAGTGCCCAAAAATTTCGAGGGCAATCAAGAATATATAAATAGCACTTCCTTCATAAAGTGTTGTTGTGAACAGAATAGGAAAATGAATATTGTTGAATTATTTTTGAACTAGGCAAGGAAGGATTTTAACATATTTGATGAAGATATGACCCAAAGAATTTATGAGATTTTTTTGGGAATTTTGGGAATGACAGAAATATAGGTTGCTTCACAACCTAGGGCAACAATTGACACATGGACATGACACATAGCCAAAACTGATGAGGTGGCGCCAAGTCATACCAATCCACCACAATTTACAAGGTTATGACCATCTATATTGGTCATGATCAGCTAGAAATAAGGCAGCGGACTAGTGATGTCTGCTTTATGACCATTTCGTGTGAGGAAATTACGACCTTTCTGACCAAAATGGTCGATATAGTTTAGGGTTTGGAGCCCCCCGAACAGCTTTTGACCAATTGGTCTCAAATGGTCATAGATTTATGACCAATTCTTCCAGGGTCACTGACAGAAGGTCACTAGTTGACATATTTCTTGTAGTGGATAGGTCTCTAATATTTGTTCCTTTCCCAGCCCAGAATTCCAGCTGCCGACATTCTCCCTCTTCATGTAAACCTTGTAAAATAAGAGAGAATAGGCATAAGTATTGTGACATAATGTGTAATAATAGCCCATAATGCAATAAATATCGATATAAAAGCATGATGCAAAATGGACGTATCAATATTCATCAAACCATTGTTGTCGTCTCGCCAACTATTGCTTCTATGACTAACGCCACCGCTTAGTGATAAAGTAAAGTAATTACATGGTGATTGCATTTCACACAATAAAGCGACAAGCATATGGCTCTTGCCAGTTGCCTATAACTCTATTACAAAACATGATCATCACATACAATAAAATTTAGCATCATGTCTTGACCATATCACATCACAACATGCCCTGCAAAAGCAAGTTAGACGTCCTCTACTTTGTTGTTGCAAGTTTTACGTGGCTCCTATGGGCTGAGCAAGAACCGTTCTTACCTACGCATTAAAAACCACAATGTGGTATAGTGATTGCTTTTTGATCTTCAGAAAGAACCCTGTTCATTGAATCCGATTCAACTAAAGTTGGAAAAACTGACACCCACTAGCCACCTGTGTGCGAAGCATGTCGGTAGAACCAGTCTCGCGTAAGCGTACACGTAATGTCGGTCTGAGCCGCTTCATCCAACAATGCCGCTGAATCAAGAATCAACTAGTGACGGCAAGCAATATGTATATACCCACGCCCACAACTCCTTTGTGTTGTACTCGTGCATATAACATCTACACAGAGACCTGGCTCGGATACCACTGTTGGGAACACAGTAATTTCCAAAAAATTCCTACGCACACACAAGATCCATCTATGCGATGCCTAGCAACGAAAGGGGAAGAGTGTTGTCCACGTACCCTCGTAGACCGTAAGCGGAAGCGTTATGACAACGCGGTTCATGTAGTCGTACGTCTTCATGATCCGACCGATCCTAGCACCGAAGGTATGGCACCTCCGCGATCTGCACACGTTTAGCTCGGTGACGTCCCGCGAACTCTAGATCTAGCTGAGTGTCGTGGGAGAGTTTCGTCGGCACGATGGCGTGATGACGGTGATGATGAAGCTACCGGCGCAGGGCTTCGCCTACGCACTGCAACAATATGACCGTGGTGGAAATCTGTGGAGGGGGGCACCGCACACGACTAAACAATCAACTTGTGTGTCTATGGGGTGCCCCCTCCCCCGTATATAAAGGAGTGGAGGAGGGGGAGGGCCAGCCCCTCTATGGCGCGCCCAAGGGGAGTCCTACTCCTACCGGGAGTAGGAATCCCCCTCCCTTCCCTAGTTGGATTAGGAGAGGAAGGAACGGGGAGAGAGGAGGAAGGAAAGGGGGTGCCGGCCCCCCACCCAATTAGGATTGGGCTTGGGGGGGCACGCCCCCTCCTAGGCTCCCTTCTCCTCCCTCCCACTATGGCCCAATAAGGCCCATATACTTCCCGGGGGGTTCCGGTAACCTCCCGGTACTCCAGTATATGCTCAAACTCACCCAGAACCATTTCGATGTCCAAACATAGGCTTCCAATATATCGATCTTTATGTCTTGACCATTCCGAGACACCTCGTCATGTCCGTGATCATATCGGGACTACGAACTACCTTCGGTACATCAACACACATAAACTCATAATACCGATCGTCACCGAACGTTAAGCGTGCGGACCCTATGGGTTCGAGAACTATGTAGACATGACCGATACTCATCTCTGGTCAATAACCAATAGCGGAACCTGGATGCTCATGTTGGTTCCTACATATTCTACGAAGATCTTTATCGGTCAAACAGCATAACAACATACGTTGTTCCCTTTGTCATCGGTATGTTAGTTGCCCGAGATTCGATCGTCGGTATCTCAATACCTAGTTCAATCTCGTTACTGGCAAGTCTCTTTACTCGTTTCATAATGCAACATCCCGTAACTAACTCATTAGTCACATTGCTTGCAAGGCTTATAGTGACGTGCATTACCGAGAGGGCCCAGAGATACCTCTCCGATACACGGAGTGACAAATCCTAATCTCAATCTATGCCAACTCAACAAACACCATCGAAGACACCTGTAGAGCATCTTTATAGTCACCCAGTTATGTTGGTGACGTTTGATAGCACACTAAGTGTTCCTCCGGTATTCGGGAGTTGCATAATCTCATAGTCATAGGAACATGTGTAAGTTATGGAGAAAGCAATAGCAGTAAACTAAACGATCAAAGTGCTAAGCTAGAGGAGAGACCAGAGGGGACTTATTCCCATGTGGCGTTGCCACCCTCGCCTCGCCACTCCAGCAAGAAATAAAAAAACAAACTAGAGAAACCTAGTACCATAGGCACCACCCTGATAGAGTGCGGAGTTCCCCGACACCACCCATGCTGCCTAAACGCCGCTTGGACGCAGGGGAACCACATCATCTTCAGCAGCAGGCATCGAGATCTCCTTCACTCACTTTTCGTGTTTTCCCGGAGCAGAGAGAAATTTTAGAGAGCGCAATTTCATTTTATACAAAGAAGTAAATTTTACAACGGATCATGAAATTTAACACTCAACACTTTTGGCTATTTATTTAAGGAATAACTCTTCACAAGTATTATAATTTTACATGATTAGTAACGTTCAACAGCATGGCATCGACTGCAAGGCCCTGAAACATTTAACTCTAGAGGGGATTATTCCCTCAACATGTGTTCTGATAGCCAAAATTGTTTTATGGGCTTCCTTGATTATATCCCTCCCCATAGGGTTGCATCCGCCAGGTTTATCGACTGAACAACCATCATAACCGAAAGTGGTGTCCAATGTGAGACACTGAAGCGACGATGTGTTCTTAATGATATGAAGTGTTAATTCGACCAAGCTCTTGGCGGAGTAGAAGCCAACGATCGTTACACTCTTTAGGTTGTCATGCTAGTGTCCTGGCAGCTGCCTCAGATGCGAGATATCCCCGACAATCAAATCATGCTTCATGTCAGTCTGCTATACCTACAGTAGAAAGTCAAGATGACCATTTCACTTGTTCTGTCATAGGCACTAGGTATGCTTGCAAGGTGATCAGTAACTTACTTTAAAGATGGAAGTCTCCAAGTAAGGAAAAGCTACAAGAAAAGAAACCAGAGAAAGGTAATCATAGGCCGGTGAAATAGCCTCGTTTCCAATTAGAGTAATGTGCAAGTATTTGAGGTACAGGAATTTGCTACGTAGTGTTGGTGTACTAATCATCTGCATAAAGATGTCTCGAATTAATCATATCACATATGAAAGCTGTTATATGCAAATAACTACCCTATGATCATCACAACGTTTAGAATATACCTCATTATACGAGGATATTCAAAGCGTTTCAACATTCAGTACAGATGGCATGAGCCTGATCCGAGTGTACCAGATAATGTTTGGCTGATATGAACACATTATCCTCATGTTTTTTACTTGCAATGCACCTCCAAATGAAATCTTTACCAAGTTACTGCCACTGATGTCAAAAGTCGAGATATTTGGAGCGTTGCTCTCTATCTCCTGGAGCTTTCTGCATTGACCCGCTCGCAGGAAGCTGAGCCGCTGGAGCTGACAAGGTATCTTCACACGAACAATCTCATTGCATCTAAAGAGCCACAGTAACTCCAGCATGGAAGAATTGGAAAGAAGGCACTCTACCTCATCGCCCGTGATCAGCACATTAGTCAGCCACAACTCCTTCAACCTTCTCCAGCAATCAAGCTCAGCTGTGGGACGAAAGACACAGCTGGAGAGCTCAAGATACCGTATTGATTTTTCACTCCCACTGAATAAAAGAGAGCACGGGAAGTTGTATTCTGCCTCACTGACAGGTCACAGGACACAACAACATGGTGAGCTCTTCAATCCCTACTCTGAAAGCAATGCGAAGCCAACTATTGAGATAACAGCGATCAACCTTGCTGCAACAGTGGAGATTAAGCTCTAGTTTCTTCATGCCAACACCCGAGTGATTCTTAAGAATACCATCAACTTTAATGATGAGATCTCTTGCCATTTCATCTTTAGCAATACCTTTTCCATTCAAACCTAGTGTTTCCTTACTTAAGGTAAGGGTTGCGACAGCATCTCCATGATTGCAGAAATGTGTGCGACACACAAGCCGCACGAGCAGCATCTCGTAATGGCATTAGGGCATGTATATGTCGATATATGTCCTGAGAATGCAGAAGCACAGACAGGAGAAAGATATCAGAATATAAAAAGAAACTTTAATATTAAAATACTATAATGTAATTGCAGCGAGTGGATTGAGGGCTACATATGAGCTTTTGAGGAAGATTTTCCTGCATTGTTAATTACTTAGTAGTATTGATTAGCTAGTATAGGTACAATTGCATTCTTACTTAAATTATGCATATGGCAGTGAACAAGAATTATTTATTTGCATTTTGCAAGTCAACATTCAGCACCCATGGGGCGATCGGTGATGCGTTAAACCATACAATGTGATACAATTATATGCGACAATCATGTCAGTATGGCAACTAAACAAAAACATGTATATTGTGCACAGGGTATAAATAGTACTACCTCAGTTCCTAAATATAAGACGTTTAAACTGCCAAAACGTCTTATATTTAGGAACAGAGGGTGTACATATGAACATTTAGAGCCACATACATAAACTGCCAAAGCCAGATCAGAGAACAGTCTTCCATCATATGTGGTTCTTTTTTCCAGAAAATTTGGTTACTACTACAGAGCAAGGTCTCAACATTGTGGCAGTGTAATAAAGCATTCCACAGATGCTCGGATCATCAGAACTTGTCATCATAATCTTATACTCCGAATATGCATATCTAGCATGATTCTAAGTTTGGTTGTAGCAGTAATCATGCCAATGAAGAAAGTATTGTGGTGGTGGACTGGTACGAGCCAAACACAGCATAAAGTAGTACAAACATGGCTATTCTTCAGGTTTATTCAGCTAGTAAAATTCTCACCAGTACTTCCCTATAATAATCCAGGTAAAAGTAAAACTCACAATGGTATTTTACTCAACAATTTAATTCGTCAGTTACCAGAAACTGCATACCTCTGGAAGGTCGAGACCCGGTCGTAGTCCAGCACCACTTTGCGAATACTCATCTTGCTGGCGCGATGAGCACTTCTTTTTACAGAATGAAGAAATCAATCCATCTGTCATAAATAAGTCACAATAAGAGTACATCAATACTCTGTGATAGCACACACAATTCGGCGTGCATCCGAGATTAGATAGATCTCAATTCAAGGTTAAACTGCAGAGGTTACTACTAAAAAAACTGCAGATGGCGTACCATGTCGAGTTCTCCGGCGAGGGCGCTGCCGGCCGGTGGCGCTTCCTGGGCATGAGCCTCATCAGTCCCAGATGCAGCACCAGTCGATGCCCGGGATCGCGAGGGCAATGGCCGGCTGACAAGGTATCCGGGCCTTTTCGACGACTAAGACGGAGGAGATTGTTTCAGCGCTGGCGCCGCCGAGCGTTGGCCGGACGATGGAGGCCGGAGTCTCTCGATAAAAGGCAACCCCTGTGTACACAGAGAAGAGAAGAAAAGAAAATAGAAAGCACTGGTAATCGGACGGCGGTGAAACACACGTGAGACGTGACCTCTCACGCTCGCTTCAGTTTCCTTGGCAGGGAATCAAAGAGGCACCCCGTTGATGATCATTCACCTTTGTTTAGATTTTTATAAAAGTCTACTAGGGATATAGAGTAAATAAGTTTTCTTAAAATTTGTTAGGGGAACCTAAGAAAGAAGATTGGCATTCAGCGTTGCACCTGCTACTTGTCGCCCCCTTTTCACCACTCATTTAGCGCGTCTTTATTTATAAAGATGGTGGAAAGGGGATGTAAGTATTGAGACGCACATTCGTCGAACATGCCGAGTAGTAAATTGTTCGAGCGGAGGTTTTGCAACAACAAAAATCATGACTGCGACGAGCTCCCGCCCTCAGAGAGGATTCTAATCCTTGGAATTTTTGACATTCAACCAAGAAGCAGAAGATGAAGAGAAGGAGATGCTGGAGCTTATATGGAGCAGACGGCGAGGCAACAGTGAGAAGGCGGGGTTCATGCTGTAACCATTGTTCACAATCCATAAACCAGTAGGAAGCTCCAACTTTTACATAATGCACCTTCTATATTGATCAGACTGACACGCACAAAATCAATGAGATTCATAAGCAGCTAAAGAGTTCGCCGCATTCTTAGAGTACAAAAGTACACATAACAATCTGGAAAACATCCATGAGTAGAGCACGCTGGCCTCTGATATCTCTGAAAACAGCAATGAAAAACGCAGCAAAGTCATTTCCCTGACTTCACATGTCTGCAGGAATCACTACTAGTACAACAGTTTTACATAATTAAACATGAGGCACCTCTGATAGTTTACGAAACAGAATACGGCCTAAGAAATCTCACACGACCATCGTTTGCAGACCTGATAGTGATAGTTTGGAAATAAAGCATCATAACAGCACCGTTGGGCATGATGCTACTTGGGCATCTAAAAGTTCGGCATCAAGCACCGACTGCAGGGCTCGATGATTTCAAACACGACTCCGAAGGGAACTTTCCACTCAATGTGTTTTCTGATTGCGAAACACGCCCTGTGAGACTCCTCGATGCCACGACCCCACATAGGGAGGCACCTGTCAGGTGGGGCCGCCGTGAGGCTACCACTCACTGTATAGTACCATCTGTCAGGTTTATCGACGCTACGCCTGCCAGGATTCCGACAGCCATGGGAGGTGTCCAAAGTGAGGCGCTCGAGTGATGTCGCTTTCTCAATAATGTGGCATGCCAACTCGACCAAGCTCTTCGCCGAGCAGAAGCCGATGATCGTCACACTCTTTAGGTTGTTGTGCCTGTATTGTGGTAGCCGTCTCAGAGGCGAGGAATCCCCGATAACAGAATCATGCTTCATGTCAGGCTGCTGTACCTACATGGAAAGCCAAAGATGCTCGCATCAGCAGTTCCACAATGCACACTCTGCTTGCAAGATGAGATAACTTGGCTGTGTGCATCCTGTGATGCAGAGGCCGCGGTACTACCCTTTTCGAAAAAGAAAAAGAAATGAGATAACTTACCTCAAAGATGAAAGTCTCCAGGCAAGGAGAAGCTTCAATAAAAGAAACCAGAGAAAGGTAATCATAAGCTGGTGAAATAGCTTCATTTGCAATTAGAGAAATATGCAAGTACTTGAGGTGGAGGAATTTGCTAGATAGCATTGGTGTACTTTCCATCTGCATAAAGACACCTCAGATTAGTTATATGACAAGGCATGGAAACTGCTATATGCAAACAGCTAGTCTATACTCAATTAAACTTTCAGAATATACCTCATTAGGCGAGGTTATGACAAGTCTTTCAACATCTGGCGCACCAGACAGAAGCTCGGTCCGAGCAAACCGGACAATGTTGGGCAGGCCGAATTTTAAGCACGACACTTCTATATTCTTTACATCACTTCCAAATAGAATCGATACTAAGCCACCAAACAGACAAAAGGTGGAGAGGTTTGGAGCATCACTCTGTATAAATTGCAGATTTATGCATAGACACTCTCAGGAACGTAAGGCACTCCAGCAAAGGTATCTTCAGGCAAGCTATCTCACTGCAATTCTTGAGTTCCAAGTGTTGAATTGCAGTACAATTGGAAAGAAGGCCCTCTAGCTCATCATCAGCAATCCATACATTACTTAGTAATAACCTTGTCAATTTTTTCCAGCAACCAAGCCCAGCCGTGGGACGAAAGGCACACATGGCAATGTAAAGATACCGAATTGAGTTTTCACCCCCATTAAATAAAAGTGAGCATGGGAAATTGTATTCTTCTTCCCCAGGAATATGCGGCATAATAATGGCGAGTTCTTCAACTCGTGCTGTAACAGCAATATGAATCCACCTATCAACATAAAAGGAATCGACCTTGTTACCATAAAGTTCAAGCCGTAATTTCTTCATGCCAATGCCGGAGTGATTTTTAAGAATATTGTCAACTTTGCTGATGAGATCTCCATCCAAACCTAGTGCTTTGTGACTTAAGATAAGGTTGGGATGGCATCTCCATGATCTCAGAAATGAGTGTGATGCACAAGCTGCACGGGCAGCATCCCGCAGTGGTAATAGGGCATGAATATGTCGACGGATATCCTGTATACAAAAGAACGGGAGATCAGTTATTGGGGTTATAAAAGAAATTTATAAACTGATTGCAAAAACTTGCTATATTACAAATCTATATTATATTATTAAAACAAGATGCAAACAAATCACTGCATTCATCCACATAGGCCAAATTATTTGGTACAAATTATAACGGTTCAGATTTAAGAATAACATAGTAGTACATATGACAAACAGGTATCCATATTCGAAACGACCAGGCTGCCACGTCAGTTAGGAAAACAAGGAGTCATTCAGGATCGAACATGCCATATGTGCGCATTTACTTTTATCCATAGTACAAATTAGGAAAACCGCATATCCATTTCCATCGGTTCCACAAGCCAGACATGACGGTGAATTTGAAGTCATCATTCAATTCATCATGGTAGAATATCTATTAAGCAATTTGGGCAGTTTTTTCTTGCGTTCAAAAAATGCAATAAAAACAAAAATTTGCTTAACAAAGGGCTAGGGCAAATCGTATATATGTCCATATCGACCATCTCGACAAGCCAGGCATTGTGAACTTCAACTCTATGATGAATACCGTCAAGGAATATTGTCTAAATCATTTTCAGAGCCCTTTTCTAGCGCTTTTCTTCGAAACATTGCACGACATAGAATATGATTTGCCTAACATGGTAACACGGGAACAAGTCCAATCAATGATTTCATAGGAGATGTCTTGCAAAAAACACTCATCCACATAGGCCAAATTATTTGGTCCAAATTATAACGGTTCTGATTTAGGATTAACATAGTAGTACATATGACAAATAGGTATCCATATTCGAAACAACCAGGCTGCCACGTCACTTAGCAAAACAAGGAGCCATTCGGGAATGGACATGCCATGCATGTGCATTTTACTTTTCTCCATAGGTAAACCACATATCCATTTCTACCGGTTCAGTAAGCCAGACGTGACGGTGAATTTGAAGTCATCATTCGATGGACTCATCATGGTAGAATATCTAATTAATCATTTTGGGAAATGTTTTCTTGTGTTTTAAAAATGCAATAAGGAATAAAATATGCTTAACATAGGGCTTAGGCAAACCATATGTCCATATAGACCATCTCGACAAGCGAGAGCCATGGTGAACTTCAATTCTGTGATGAATTCCATCAAGAAATGTTGTCTAATTAATCATTTTCCGAGCCCTTCTCTAGCGGTTTTCTTCAAAACATTGCACTCTATATAATATAATTTGCCTAACATAGTAACGTGGGAACAACTCCAATTAACAATGTCTTGCAAACAAAAGTGCCAAGTGTATTCTCTCATCTGTAGTGTATTCTTGGAGAAAAATCAGAGGAAGAAGATAGAGTTCCTTTAGTTTCTGTGTATACCAGGAAAGCTCTGAAATGTCCCCATTGCATCACAAGGTGTGGCTAGGGCAGAAAATGTAGCGGTATAGCTGCTTATATATTGCATATGTTGGAGATTCAGACACCAGAGAAATCATCACACTTCTAATAGATCTAGAAAATAATACACATCGCATATTTTGGTGGTTCAAAATTATAGATATAATTGTTTAGATTTATAGAAAGAGAAAATCATTGTATCGCTTGTGAGGCCAAATTATAAGGTTTATTATGGTGGGGCAAGACTACGATCCAGTTTATACCTCTGGAAGGTCTGGTATAACTTGGCCATCTTCAGAACCATCATCTTGTTGGCAGAGTGATCCGTTTTGTTTGCAGACATCTGGGTACAACGGAGTGATGATAAGAGTACAGAAAAAAAAAAGGATACAAGCACAAGCAAACAGCTCATAGTACAAAAAACAGCGGAAACGTTGCTGCAGAATAGGACCTATCCATGATCCTAAACTGAGGCTAGGATCTAAACAGGGTTGGAAAACTGAGGCTAAGATGCGGAGGGGAGCAGGAGGCGTACGGTCTTGGGTTTCCCCTGGCGGCGGCGGATCCTGCATCTGCATGGCTGGATGGCTGAGATGGGGACGAGGGCGAAGGTCTAACAGCCTTTCTGCGGTGCAATCGTCCGACGAGGCCGTGCCGGCGCCGGCGCCGACGATCGATGACATCGAGGCCGGCTTGCCGATGTTAGAGATAGAGCCGTGGAGGAGCACGCGGTTGCTTTTGAGCCAAATTGGCTGGGCCAGACATATAGATGGGCTGCGGGCCTACTAATGCAAGCCAGAGGCACAAAAAAAAGTTACTTTTTTTAGGCCTAAACAAAGTAACTTTTTTTTTCAAAAACAGGAGTGTCCATAAGTATAATCATAGACTTATGGAAAAAATGCTACAAACTGGATCTACGGATAAATCCCCCCGTGATTTCAAACTAACCTCTCATAATTTTATACCGACTGCCCCATCATGTACTACTCCCATCTAGGTTTCTTCTTGTGAACACCTTTGAGAAACTACACATCTAGAGTTTTCTACTCACGCAACGACCCCTCGGCGAGGCCACCATACAGGCGACTGATCATAACTCACCTTCAATTAGGGGGGCGGAGTAAACTACGCAGGCAGACCTCTTGTGATGGGTGCACAATGTCTTCTGTGGGCACAACGTTTTTAGGGCTTGATGGCGAGCGAAGGATAGTCGTCGTGGCTGGAACAGGTGGATCCTAGTCGGAAAATAGGGAAGACTTGGATGATCTTCTTGGAAGGTTGCACCGCGAGGGAGAAGTGGACGAGCAAATTAATCTTGAGGAGTATTTGAAGATTTGAAGGTGGCGGCTAGATGGACTGTGATTGCTAGGGTTTGCACAAACAAGTTGTTCAGCCAGAACTCATTTATCCCCGCCATGAATATTGTGTGGAATCCGGCAAAGAACATGACATTAGAGCCATAGAAAAACCATTTTACGTAGAATTTCAATGTGTTGGGGATTGGCAGAGAGCAATGGAAGAGGGTCCGAGGTTATTTTGTGATTGGCCGGTGCTTCTGATGGAGTATGATGGCTTTTCTAAGATAGATATGGGTGACATGAACTCCGTAGATGTGCTTGTAAGAGTGATGAAAGTTCCTGATGGTTTGATCAACAAAGTTGTAACCAAAGTGATGGGCGACAAAGTAGGAAAATTTGTATCTCTTGCTTTGAGAAACTTCATTGGAGATTTTATGAGATCAAGGGTTTGGCTCAAGATGGATAAACCCCTAATCAGATTTGTCCATGTGAAACTACTCAGCGGAAAACCACGCAAGACATATCGGGTTATGTATGAGAAGATCCCTCAGTTTTGTGAGGCTTGTAGAAGACATAAGTCTACTGAATGCAGTGATGAAATCTGGATTATTTTCTAATGTTGACCAATTTAAAAGCCAGAGGTGGGCGAAGTAAGGGATAGAGGTAGAGGACAGATGAGTGATGGTGGAAGATCTGCAAACACTGAGGAATTTTCTAATGATATCATTACAGCAATATGGGCATAAGCCCTCCAAAAACCTAACGGTAAAAATTTGATGGTTCACCCAAAATCACGCAAGAGGCTTCCGCTGGGATCAAGTGGGAACCTCCCTCCCGCTCAGACTTCACCAGGGGGCTCTAGTTTAGCCAAGATCGTCAATTTTTTACAAAATGATCATGAGGACCCAGTGGCATCGTTGTTGGTTTTGCAAGAGAAGGAAAGATATAGAAAGAACAATGATGGTTTGACATTGTAGCCCAAAATTCAGGGTCAGTGGTATTTGGAATGGAGTTTGTCCAATCGAAGTGGAAATAGTAAGTTGGAACTGTCGAGGGTTGGGTAATCCTCGAAAGTTTGATCGCTCATGGGGCTCCAGAGGCGTATGAAATCAGATGTGCTTTTTTTGTCCAAAGAACATCTGAGTACTGCTAGGGTGGAAAAAATAAGTAGGGATCTTTGTTTCAATGAGATGATTATGTTGGAGAGCGATAGTAGGAGTGGTGGGATCATGCTTCTTTGGTGAAAATATATGAAGGTGTCGTCTAAGGAAATTCACTCAAACTACCTGGACATCCGTATTGATGAAGCCAGTGGTGTAGGATGACGCATTACTGGAATATATGGAGAGCCAAGTGGTGACAGGAGTTACCTTATTTGGTAGTATCCTCGCCCCTTAAATGTTATGGTTGATTATCATGCATTTTTCTTGGAGATTTTAATGAGATTCTTATGGGCAGCAAGAAGGAAGGGGTGCTTTGAGACCACAAATATGTACGCAAGCCTTTCGTGATGCCCTAATAGACTGCAACCTCTTAGATATGGGATTTATCAGAGACATATTTACATGGAGAAGGTGTCATATACGATAGAGATTGGACCACACAGTTTGTGACCCAAGGTGGAGTAATTTGTTTCCTATTGTTGGTGTTTTGCATGAGGACTTCACGAACTATGATGACCGAACAATCATTGTTAACTATGATTATATATCTAATGTAAATGCTATCACACTAAATAGAAAATATATTTTTTAAGTAAAGTGAATGCTTGAAGAGACGGTTGATGAGGTGGTCGAGGCTTCTTAGCAAGCCACAAGTGTCACCCATGAGGCCTCGCCCAGTATGTGTAGGCGGTCCAAGAGGCCCTCCATGCATGGGGCATGCATGTATTAAAAGACCCTCAATGTCAAATATGGCTCTCCAGGACAAAGTGTTGATATGGTGATGGTTGGTCCGTTGTAAGACTATGCAAATATGAAACAACAGGAAATCCGTATCCAAATTGAGCAAATTCAAGAGAAAGAAGAGGTGAAATGGATACAACATAGTAATGTAGAGTGGATGAAACAAGGCAATCGAAATACTTCATTTTTTTCATAGTTTTGCCTCTATGCGCAAAAAGTTACATCTTATTACATGGTTAAAAGATGACAATGGCAACTTGATCGAGGGATAAGAATAGCTGGTGTTCCACATTAACTCCTACTTACAATACTTGTTCTCTAGGTGAAGTTATGGATCCTTCTAAGGAGGTTGTTAACAAAGTGAAGCCATGTGTTACCGCAACATCTATGAAGCTCTATGTGCTCCTTACACACGTGGTCAAGTAAAAAAATACCTCTTAGATATTGGCAACCTCAAGGCTCTTGGTCTGGACGGTCTTCATGCTACTTTTTCAAAAGGTATTGGCCATTGTTGGGTGGAGAGATTACAAATGAAGTCATGAGAGATCTTAACTCGGAGTTAGTTTCAGAAGATTGGAACAACACGATCATTGTTTTAATTACCAAAGTCAACCACCCTGAGAATGTAACACAATATAGTCTTATTGGTCTTTATAATGTTCTCTATAAGGTTATTTCTAAGGTTCTGGCATGGAGGCTTAATCTTATATTACCAGAGATAGATTCATCCAATCAAAGAGCTTTCTTCCCCGTTCGGCTGATAACGGATAGCAAATTTGTTGGGGAACGTAGTAATTCAAAAAAAATCCTATGATCACGCAAGATCTATCTAGGAGATTCATAGCAACGAGAGGGGGAGAGTGAGTCCACTTACCCTCGTAGACCGAAAGCGGAAGTGTTATATTAACGCGGTTGATGTAGTCGAACGTCTTCACGATCCAACCGATCCAAGTACCGAACATACGGTGATAACCCACAAGTATAGGGGATCGCAACAGTTTTCGAGGGTAGAGTATTCAACCCAAATTTATTGATTCAACACAAGGGGAGCCAAAGAATATTCTCAAGTATTAACAGTTGAGTTGTCAATTCAACCGCACCTGAAAGACTTAATATCTGCAGCAAAGTATTTAGTAGCAAAGTAATATGGAAGTAGCGATAACGGTGGCAAAAGTGCACATTAGTAGTTTTCGTAGTGATTGTAACAGTGGCAACGGAAAAGTAACTAAGCAAAGATCAATATGTGAAAAGCTCGTAGGCAATGGATCAGTGATGGATAATTATATCGGATGCGATTCCTCATGCAACAGTTATAACATAGGGTGACACAGAACTAGCTCCAGTTCATCAATGTAATGTAGGCATGTATTCCGAATATAGTCATACATGCTTATGGAAAAGAACTTGCATGACATCTTTTGTCCTACCCTCCCATGGCAGCATGGTCCTATTGGAAACTAAAGGATATTAAGGCCTCCTTTTAATAGAGTACCGGACCAAAGCATTAACACTTAGTGAATGCATGAACTCCTCAAACTATGGTCATCACCGGGAGTGGTCCCGATTATTGTCACCTCGGGGTTACCGGATCATAACACATAGTAGGTGACTATTGACTTGCAAAATAGGATCAAGAACTCACATATATTCATGAAAACATAATAGGTTCAGAACTGAAATCATGGCACTCAGGCCCTGGTGACAAGCATTAGGCATAGCAAAGTCATAGCAACATCAATCTTAGAACATAATGGATACTAGGGATCAAACCCCAACAAAACTAACTCGATTACATGATAAATCTCATCCAACCCATCACCGTCCAGCAAGCCTATGATGGAATTACTCACGCACGATGGTGAGCATCATGAAATTGGCTCCTACGATGGAATTACTCACGCACGACGGTGAGCATCATGAAATTGGCGATGATGGAGGAAGGTTGATGATGACGATGGCGACGGATTCCCCTCTCCAGAGCCCCGAACGGACTCCAGATCAGCCCTCCCGATGAAGATTAGGGCTTGGCGGCGGCTCTGTATCGTAAAACGCGATGAATCCTTCTCTTTGATTTTTTTCTCCCTGAACGTGAATATATAGAGTTGGAGTTGACGTCGGTGGATCCTCAGGGGGCGCTCCCTGCACCCTCGTGGACAGGGTGTGGGCCCCCTGTTGTTGATTCTTTTGCCAGTATTTTGTATTAATTCCAAAACGTGTCTCCGTTGATTTTCAGGTCATTCCGAGAACTTTTATTTCTGCACAAAAATAACACCATGGCAATTCTGCTGAAAACAGCGTCAGTCCGGGCTAGTTCCATTCAAATCATGCAAGTTAGACTCCAAAACAAGGTCAAAATTGTTTGGAAAAGTAGATACGTTGGAGACGTATCATACGACACCTCCGTGTTCAGCACGATGACATCCCTCGAGCTCTTGATCAAGTAGAGGGTCGAGGGAGAGTTCTATCAGCACGACGGCGTGGCAACGGTGTTGGTGATGTGATCCATGCAGGGCTTTGCCTAAGCACTACGACAATATGACCGAGGTGGTAAACTATGGAGAGGGGCACCGCACATGGCTAAGGGACAATTGATGTGCCTTTTGGGTGCCCCCCGCCCCCGTATATAAAGGAGGAGAGGGAGGAGGCTGGCGGCCATGAGAGGGCGCGCCAAGGGGGAGTCCAACTAGTATTCCCAATCCTAGTTGGACTCCCTTTCCTATTCCAAGAGAGGTAAAGAGGGAAGGAGAGGGAGAGGGAGAGGAAAGAGGGGGCCGCGCCGCCTCCCCCTAGTCCAATTCAGACTCCCTTGGGGGGGCATGCTACCTCTTGAGCATGCATTGGTTTTCCCTTGATGAGGAAAGGGTGATGCAGCAAAGCAGCGTAAGTATTTCCCTCAGTTTTTGAGAACCAAGGTATCAATCCAGTAGGAGACCACGCGCAAGTCACCTCGTACCTACACAAACAAATAAGAACCTCGCAACCAACGCGATAAAGGGGTTGTCAATCCCTTCATGGTCACTTGCAAGAGTGAGATCTGATAGAGATAATAATAATAAGATAAATATTTTTGGTATTTTTTGTGATATAAATTGAAAGTAAAGATTACAAAATAAAGTAGATTGGAAACTTGTATGATGGAAAATAGATCCGGGGCCATAGGTTTCAATAGTGGCTTCTCTCAAGATAGCATAAGTATTACGGTGGGTGAACAAATTACTGTTGGGCAATTGATAGAATTGAGCATACTTATGAGAATATCTAGGTATGATCATGTATATAGGCATCATGTCCGTGACAAGTAGACCGACTCCTGCCCGCATCTACTACTATTACTCCACACATCGACCGCTATCCAGCATGCATCTAGAGTATTAAGTTCATAAGAACAGAGTAACGCTTTAAGCAAGATGACATGATGTAGAGAGATAAACTCATGCAATATGATATAAACCCCATCTTTTTATCCTCGATGGCAACAATATAATACGTGTCGTTTCCCCTACTGTCACTGGGATCGAGCACCGCGAGATTGAACCCAAAGCTAAGCACTTCTCCCATTGCAAGAAAGATCAATCTAGTAGGCCAAACCAAACTGATAATTCGAAGAGACTTGCAAAGATAACCAATCATACATAAAATAATTCAGAGAAGATTCAAATATTGTTCATAGATAATCTTGATCATAAACCCACAATTCATCGGATCTCGACAAAACACCGCAAAAGAAGATTACATCGAATAGATCTCCAAGAGAATCAAGGAGAAATTTGTATTGAGATCCAAAGAGAGAGAAGAAGCCATCTAGGTACTAGCTATGGACCCGAAGGTCTGAGGTAAACTACTCACACATCATCGGAGGGGCCATGGAGTTGATGTAGAGGCCCTCCGTGATCAATGCCCCCTCCGGCGGAGCTCCGAAGAAGGCCCCAAGATGGGATCTCTTGGGTACAGAAGGTTGCTGAGGTGGAAATAGGGTTTCGTAGTGCTCCTGGATGTTTTCAAGGTATGTAGGTATATATAGGAGGAAGAAGTAGGTTGGTGGAGCCACGAGGGGCCCACAAGGGGGGAGGGCGCGCCCATGGGGTAGGTGCGCCCCCTGCCTGGTGGCCTCCTCGTTGGTTGCTTGATGTCCACTCCAAGTCCTCTGGATCACGTTTGTTCCAAAAATCATGCTCCCAAAGGTTTGATGTCTACTACACAACCTTCTTCTTGTAGACGTTGTTGGGCCTCCAAGTGCAGAGGTTTGTAGGACAGTAGAAAATTTCCCTCAAGTGGATGACCTGAGGTTTATCAACCCGTAGGAGGCGTATGATGAAGATGGTCTCTCTCAAGCAACCCTGCAACCAAATAACAAAGAGTCTCTTGTGTCCCCAACACACCCAATACAATGGTAAATTGTATAGGTGCACTAGTTCGGCGAAGAGATGGTGATACAAATGTAATATGGATAGTAGATATAGGTTTTTGTAATCTGAAAATATAAAAACAACAAGGTAACTAATGATAAAAGTGGGCACAAATAGTATTGCAATGCTAGGAAACAAGGTCTAGGGTTCATACTTTCACTAGTGCAAGTTCTCTCAACAATAATAACATAATTGGATCACATAACTATCCCTCAACATGCAACAAAGAGCCACTCCAAAGTCACTAATAGCGGAGAACAAACGAAGAGATTATGGTAGGGTACGAAACCACCTCAAAGTTATCCTTTCTGATCGATCTATTCAAGAGTCCGTAGTAAAATAACATGAAGCTATTCTTTCCATTCAATCTATCCTAGAGTTCGTACTAGAATAACACCTTAAGACACAAATCAACCAAAACCCTAATGTCACCTAGATACTCCAATGTCACCTCAAGTATCCGTGGGTATGATTATACGATATGCATCACACAATCTCAGATTCATCTATTCAAACCAACACAAAGTACTTCAAAGAGTGCCCCAAAGATTCTACCGGAGAGTCAAGACGAAAACATGTGCCAACCCCTATGCATAGGTTCATGGGCGGAACCCACAAGTTGATCACCAAAACATACATCAAGTGGATCAATAGAATACCCCATTGTCACCACGGGTATCCCACGCAAGACATACATCAAGTGTTCTCAAATCCTTAGAGACTCAATCCGATAAGATAACTTCAAAGGGAAAACTCAATCCATAACAAGAGAGTAGAGGGGGAGAAACATCATAAGATCCAACTATAATAGCAAAGCTCGCGATACATCAAGATCGTATCACCTCAAGAACACGAGAGAGAGAGAGATCAAGCACATAGCTACTGGTACATACCCTCAGCCCCGAGGGAGAACTGCTCCCTCCTCGTCATGGAGAGCACCGGGATGATGAAGATGGCCACCGGTGAAGGGTTCACCCTCCGGCAGGGTGCCGGAACAGGTCTAGATTTGTTTTCGGTGGCTACGGAGGCTTCTGGCGGCGGAACTCCCGAACTATTCCGCTCCTCGAAGTTTTTAGGGTATATGGGTATATATAGGAGGAAGTACGTCGGTGGATCTCCGGGCTATCCACGAGGCAAGGGGCGCGCCCCCACCCTCGTGGGCAGCCTGTGACTCTCCTGGTCCATCTCCGATACTCCGTGGGCTTCTGCTGGTCCAAAAATAAGTTCCGTGAAGTTTCAGGTCAATTGGACTCCGTTTGATTTTCCTTTTCTGCATACTCTAAAACAAGGAAAAAACAGAAACTGGCACTGGGCTCTGGGTTAATAGGTTAGTCCCAAAAATAATATAAAAGTGCATAATAAAGCCCATAAACATCCAAAACAGATAATATAATAGCATGGAACAATCCAAAAATTATAGATACGTTGGAGACGTATCAGCATCCCCAAGCTTAATTCCTGCTTGTCCTCGAGTAGGTAAATGATAAAAACAGAATTTTTGATGTGGAATGCTAGCTAACATTTTTATCCATGTAATCTTATTTATTGTGGCAAGAATATTCAGATCCATAAGATTCAATACAAAAGTTTAATATTGACATAGAAACAATAATACTTCAAGCATACTAACTAAGCAATCATGTCTTCTCAAAATAGCCTGGCCAAAGAAAGGTCATCTCTACAAAATCATATAGTTTGGCCATGCTCCATTTTCGTCACACAAGAGTGCTCTCATCATGCACAACCCCGATGACAAGCCAAGCAATTGTTTCATACTTTAGTAATCTCAAACTTTTTTTCAACTTTCACGCAATACATGAGCGTGAGCCATGGATATAGCTCTATGGGTGGAATAGAATATAATGAGGGGGTTATGTGGAGAAGACAAAAAGGAGAAAGTCTCACATCGACGTGGCTAATCAATGGACTAGGGAGATGCCCATCAATTGATGTCAATGCAAGGAATAGGGATTGCCATGCAACGGATGCACTAGAGCTATAAATGTATGAAAGCTCAACAAAAGAAACTAAGTGGGTGTGCATCCAACTTGCTTGCTCACGAAGTCCTAGGGCACTTGAGGAGGCCCATTGTTGGAATATACAAGCCAAGTTCTATAATGAAAAATTCCCACTAGTATATGAACGTGACAAAGCAAGAGACTCTCTATCATAAAGATCATGGTGCTACTTTGAAGCACAAGTGTGGAAAAAGGATAGTAGCATTGCCCCCCTTTTTTTGGGCCTTCCTTTTTTTGGCCTTTCTCTTTTTTTGGGACAATGCTCTACTAATGATGGTCATCACACTTCTATTTATTTACAACTCGATACTTGATACGTCTCCGTAGTATCTACTTTTCCAATCACTTTTGCCCTTGTTTTGGACTCTAACTTGCATGATTTGAATGGAACTAACCCGGACTGACGCTGTTTTCAGCCGAATTGCCATGGTGTTATTTATGTGCAGAAACAGAAGTTCTTGGAATGACCTGAAACTCCCCGGAGCGTCTTTTTGGAAATAATAAAAAATACTGGCAAAAGATCAAGACCAGGGGGGCCACACCCTAGCCACGAGGGTGGGGGCGCGTCTGCCCCCTAGGCGCGCCCACCTACCTCGTGGGCCCCCTGGAGCTCCTCCGACCTCAACTCCAACTGTATATATTCACTTTCGAGGAGAAAAAAATCAGGGAGAAGGATTCATCGCGTTTTATGATACGGAGCCACCGTCAATCCCTACAACCTCTCGGGAGGGCTGGTCTGGAGTCCGTTCGGGGCTCCAGAGAGGGGAATCTGTCACCGTCGTCATCATCAACCATCCTCCATCACCAATTTCATGATGCTCACTGATAACCCACAAGTATAGGGGATCGCAACAACTTTCGAGGGTAAAGTATTCAACCCAAATTTATTGATTCGACACAAGGGGAGCCAAAGAATATTCTCAAGTATTAGCAGCTGAGTTGTCAATTCAACCACACCTGGAAACTTAGTATCTGTAGCAAAGTAATATGATAGTGATGGTAACGGTAACAAAAGAGTAACGAAAGAAAAGTAATATTTTTGGTATTTTGTAGTGATTGTAACAATAGCAACGGGAAAGTAAATAAGCGTAAACCAGTATATGGAAAGCTCGTAGGCATCGGATCAATGATGGATAATTATGTCGGATGCGGTTCATCATGTAACAGTCATAACATAGGGTGACACAGAACTAGCTCAAATTCGTCAATGTAATGTAGGCATGTATTCCGAATATAGTAATACGTGCTTATGGAAAAGAACTTGCATGACATCTTTTGTCCTACCCTCCCGTGGCAGCGGGGTCCTAATGGAAACTAAGGGATATTAAGGCCTCCATTTAATAGAGAACCGGAACAAAGCATTAGCACATAGTGAATACATGAACTTCTCAAACTACGCATCACCGGTAAGTATCCCGATTATTGTCACTTTGGGGTTAACGGATCATAACACATAATAGGTGACTATAGACTTGCAAGATAGGATCTAGAACTCTCATATATTGGTGAAAATATAATAGGTTCAGATTTGAAATCATGGAACTCGGGCCCTAGTGAAAAGCATTAAGCATAGCAAAGTCATAGCAACATCAATCTCAGAACATAGTGGATACTAGGGATCAAACCCTAACAAAACTAACTCGATTACATGATAAATCTCATCCAACCCATCACCGTCTAGCAAGCCTACGATGGAATTACTCACACACGGCAGTGAGCATCATGAAATTGGTGATGGAGGATGGTTGATGATGACGACGGCGACGAATCCCCCTCTTCGGAGCCCCGAACGGACTCTAGATCAGCCCTCCCGAGAGGTTTTAGGGCTTGGCGGCGGCTCCGTATCGTAAAATGCGATGATTTCTTCTCTCCTATTTTTTCTCCCCGAACGCAGTTATATAGAGTTGGAGTTTGAGTCGGGAGGTCTCTAGGGGGCCCACGAGGTAGGGGGCGCGCCCTAGGGGGGACGCCCCCCACCCTCGTGGCAAGGGTGTGGGCCCCCTGGTCTTCATCTTTGGTGAGGATTTTTTATTATTTACTAGCATATATGCCTATGAGTTGCAACAAAAAAATTGATGTTTTGTGCAAGCATAATGTCCCACAACACCGGATTCACTATGAAGAACATGCTGCAATGGAGCATCCTTCTACAAAATGAACATAAAAAAATACGTTGCACTTTAGCCGTGTTCATATTTTCTTTGTTGGGCATAATCTCCCACTGATTCCATTTAAGTATATTTAATGGCATTTAAGTATAATCCTTTCTTTAATTACCATGATGTCATCACCCGTTTTAGTTGCGAATCAAATCCTTCCTTTTCTAGTTTAGTAGCCCCAACACATTGAAGCCTACATATTCATTCTTTTAATTATCCTGCCTTTTTTACCTCAAATCCTTCATGTAGAATTTATTAAGACCACAATCTTTCTTTCAGTTATTCCATTGGTTTACCCATAATCCTTTGTTTAATTAGCCACATCCGTTTAAATATTCTATTTAAGCCCACAATCCTTCCTTTAATAGCTCATTCGCTAAATTAGCTCACCCTAAACATGATGCCTTCCACTCGTATATTTAGAGCGAGTTGGGAGTAGTAAATATGAAAGGCGCATAGGTCGTTTGTTGTTACATCAAAGAGCTAGACAGAAGGTCGTATGTTCAATTCCCACAATGTTGATTTATTTTGACTCAATTATTTTTCGCAGTCTCTATGAAAGCCCATAAAAGGCCCATCAACATACAAATACTTGGCCCAGATTGCTTAGCATGTGTAAACGAAAAAAGGGACTAAACCAAACCAAGAATACATATTCCCTTTAATAGTTGGCCCAGATTGCTTAGCGTGTGTAAACAAAAAAAAGGACTAAACCAAACCAAGAATACCTATTCCCTTTAATAGTAGGTATAGATATAGATTTATTTTGACTCAATTATTTTTCACAGTCTCTATGAAAGCCCATAAAAGGCCCATCAACATACACATACTTGGCCCAGATTGCTTAGCGTGTGTAAACGAAAAAAAGGACTAAACCAAACCAAGAATACCTATTCCCTTTAATAGTTGGCCCAGATTGCTTAGCGTGTGTAAACGAAAAAAAGGACTAAACCAAACCAAGAATACCTATTCCCTTTAATAATAGGTATAGATTGTTAGATATTCCGTGGAGTTTTAGGTCATTCCGAGAACTTTTGTTTTCTGCACATAAAACAACATCATGGCAATTCTGCTGAAAACAGCGTTAGTCCGGGTTAGTTTCATTCAAATCATACAAGTTGGAGTCCAAAATAAGGGCAAAAGTGTTTGGAAAAGTAGATACGACGGAGACATATCAACTCCCCCAAGCTTAAACCCTAGCTTGTCCTCAAGCAATTCAGTTGACAAACTGAAAGAAATAAATAAAAACTTTTACAAACTCTGTTTGCTCTTGTTGTTGTAAATATGTCAAGCTAGCATTCAAGTTTTCAGCAAAGATTATAACTAACCATATTTGCAATAATTCTCAGGTCTCATAATTACCCGTATCAATAGCATAATCAACTAGCAAGCCATAATAATAAATCTCGGATGACAACATTTTCTCAAAACAATCATAATATGATATAACAAGATGGTATCTCGCTAGCCCTTTCTGAGACCGCAAAACATAAATGCAGAGCACCTTTAAAGATCAAGGACTGAATAGACATTGTAATTCATGGTGAAAGAGATCCAATCATAGTCACACCCAATATAAATTAACAGTAATGAAGGCAAATGACAACGGTGCTCTCCAACTGGTGCTTTTTAATAAGAGGGTGATGACTCAACATAAAAGTAAATAGATAGGCCCTTCGCAGATGGAAGCAAGGATTTGTAGAGGTGCCAAAGCTCGGTTTTGAAATAGAGGTGAATAATATTTTGAGCGGTATACTTTCATTGTCAACATAACAACCAAGAGATGGCGATATCTTCCATGCTACACACATTATAGGCGGTTCCCAAACAGAATGGTAAAGTTTATACTCTCCCTCCACCAACAAACATCAATCCATGGCTTGCTCGAAACAATGAGTGCCTACAACATACATCAGGTCCCAGGGGGAGTTTTGTTTTGCAATTATTTTGATTTAGTTTGCATAAAGCATGGGACTGGGCATCCCGGTGACCAGCCATTTATCTCGTGAGTGAGGAGCGGAGTCCACTCCTCTTGAGAATAACCCGCCTAACATGGAATATACAGACATCCCTAGTTGATACATGAGCTATTCGAGCATACAAAACAGGATGATTATTTGAAGGTTTAGAGTTTGGCACATACAAATTTACTTGGAACGGCAGGTAGATACCGCATATAGGAAGGTATAGTGGACTCATCTGGAATAACTTTGGGGTTTAAGGGATTGGATGCACAAGCAGTATTTCTGCTTAGTACAGGTAAAGGCTAGCAAAAGACTAGGAAGCGACCAACTAGATAGCGACAACAGCCATGTACATGCATTAAAATTAATAAACATTGGATGCAAGCATGAGTAGGATATAATCCACCATGAACATAGATATCGTGAAGGCTATGTTGATTTGTTTCAACTACATGCGTGAACATGTGCCAAGTCAAGTCACTTAAATCATTCAGAGGAGGATACCACCCTATCATACCACATCATAACCATTTTAATAGCATGTTGGCACGCAAGGTAAACCATTATAACTCATAGCTAATCAAGCATGGCACAGGAAACTATGATCTCTAATTGTCATTGAAAACATGTTTATTCATAACAAGCTGAATCAAGAACGATGAACTCATCATATTTACAAAAACAAAAGAGGTCGAGTTCGTACCAGCTTTTCTCATCTCAGTTAGTCCATCATATATCATCATAATTGCCTTTCACTTGCACGACTGAACGATGTGAATAATAATAAGAGTGCACGTGCATTGGACTAAGCTGGAATCTGCGAGCATTCAATAAATAGGAGAAGACAAAGCAATATGGGCTCTTGGTTAAATCAACAATAAAGCATATAAGAGCCACTTCAACAATTTAATCATGGTCTTCTCCCACTGACCCCCAAAGAAAAGAAAAATAAATAAAACTATTTACAAGGGAAAGCTCCCAACAAGCAAAAGAAGAACAGGAAATATTTTTGGGTTTTCTTTTTAATTACTACTACAAGCATGGAAATTAAACTGATTAAAAGCTACAACTAATTTTTTTGGTTTTTCTTAAGGTTTATTAAACACACAAGAAGAAAGCATAAACAGGAAATTAAACTAGCATGGATGATACAATGAAAAAGTATGAGCACCGACATTTAGCAGTGAGTGTGTGTGGACATAAATGTAATGTCGGTGAGAAATACGTACTCCCCCAAGCTTGGGCTTTTGGCCTAAGTTGGTTTATGGCCACGGCTGGCCTGGCTGATATCCATAATAATAGTTGTTGGGGTCGTACTGTGATGCAGCAGCTATCGCCTCCTGAGCTGCAGTGTGGCGACGAGCGGCTTCCGCTCTCCTCTCGTACTCATCTGCCTCCTCTCTGGTAATAGTATATCCTCCTCTTGCCTGATAATCAAAGAAAGCAGGAGCAGGGAGAGTAATATGGACAGAACGACGTCTGTCAAAGATTAGTCGGTACTGGAGAGGTGATTCATTCCTCTCGACAAAATGGTCGGAAACCATTGAATCAAAATCTAAATAAGCAGGAGGCAACTCCATGTCTCCTTCACGAACGTCTATCTCAAGAAATTTAGCTAAGCGGGTTGCATAAATTCCTCCAAAGAAATCTCCATTATGTCTATTATGATGCAACCTACGAGCTACAATGGCTCCCATATGATAAGATTGGTCTCCTGACATAGCACTCCTGTGAATGCTAAGGTCAGGGACACACATGTGACATGCTTCATCCTTAGCATTTATGCACCTACCTATGAAGAGAGCAAAATAATGTATAGCAGGAAAGTGAATGCTCCCTATGGTAGCTTGCGTTATATCTCTAGATTCCCCTACAATTATACTAGCAAGAAAGTTTCTAAATTCAGATTTAGGCGGATACCTAACACTACCCCATTGTGGAAGTTTGCAAGCAAAAGTGAAATCCTCTAAGTCCATGGTATAAGATTTGTCATAAAGATCAAACATGACTGAAGGAGAATTACACGAAGATGAATACTCAAACCTCCTCACAAAAGAGCTTGTGAGATCATGATACTGGGGGCATTTGTCTGCCTCAAAGTCCTCAAGACCGGCATTACGCAAATATGCGTTAAATTCTTCTTTAATTCCTGCTCGATCCATAAAATTCATAAAAATCTTCATAAATCCCGGCTGCTCTGAAGAAATCATCGGAAGGCCATTCACACGACCGAACCTCCGCGGTGTGAGGCAGATTATACTTGGGCTTCTATGCCTTTTCCTTCGAGCTTCGGCTCGATGAGCCCCTCAAAAGTCTCTTCATTGTTTTCTGAAAAATTCTGAAATTTTTAGTAACTTCAAAATAAAAGTAAACCAGTCTCAAGAATATTGATAGCAACTACTCCTACAAGTGCCTAAAGCCTATATCATACATCAAAACTACTTTCGACCATATAAATTTGACATGCAAGCTCAAGTACAGGGTCACCTAAGCAGCAAAAATTTGCAATGAATAAAGCACTAGAACAAAAACTAATTGGACCAATGGAGGAGTCACATACCAAGGAACAATCTCCCCAAGAAGTTTTGTGAGAGGTGCTTTGAGCAAGGAGATCAAAAATGGCAGCAAAGAGGGCTGGAACTCGTGATTGAGTTGGTTTTTCGTGTTTGTGGGAGGAAGAAGAAGAAGATGGGTGCAGGAATTAGTGGAGGAGGGCCACCGTGGGCCCACGAGGCAGGGGGCGCGCCCTCCACCCTCGTGGCAAGGTGGTTGGCCCCCTTGGTGTGTTCTTTGCACCATAAATCCTCAAATATTCTAGAAAAAATCATATTTAATTTTTAGGGCATTTGGAGAACTTTTATTTTCGAGGTATTTTTATATTGCACGGATAATCAGATAACAGACAGAAAATTATTTATTTTTATTCTATTTAATATAAATAACAGAAAGTAAAAGTGGGGTATAGAAGGTTGTGCTTCTAGTTTCATCCATCTCATGCTCATCAAAAGGAATCCACTAACAAGGTTGATCAAGTCTTGTTAACAAACTCATTCCGATTAACATGAAACCGGAGAAATTTCGAATAACACTAGGTTACCTCAACGGGGATATGCACATCCCCAATAATAAGTATATCATATTTCTTCTTGACAGTAGGAAGAGGAAATTCAAAACCTCCAAATATAATCGATGGAATTTTTCCGATAGAATCGATACTATGAACTTGAGGTTGTTTCCTCGGAAAGTATATCGTATGCTCATTACCATTAACATGAAAAATTACATTTCCTTTGTTGCAATCAATAACAGCCCCTGCAGTATTAAGAAAAGGTATTCCAAGAATAATAGACATACTATCGTCCTCGGAAATATCAAGAATAACAAAGTTCGTTAAAATAGTAACATTTGCAACCACAACAGGCACATCCTCACAAATACTGACAGGTATAGCAGTTGATTTATCAGCCATTTGCAAAGATATTTCAGTAGGTGTCAACTTATTCAAATCAAGTCTACGATATAAAGAGAGAGGCATAACACTAACACCGGCTCCAAGATCACATAAAGCAGTTTTAACATAGTTTCTTTTAATGGAGCATGGTATAGTAGGTACTCCTGGATCTCCAAGTTTCTTTGGTATTCCACCCTTAAAAGTATAATTAGAAAGCATGGTGGAAATTTCAGCTTCTGGTATCTTTCTTTTATTTGTAATAATATCTTTCATGTACTTAGCATAAGGATTGGTTTTAAGCATATCAGTTAATCGCATACGCAAAAAGATAGGTCTAATCATTTCAGCAAAGCGCCAAACATCCTCATCATCCTTTTTCTTGGATGGTTTGGGAGGAAAAGGCATGGCTTTCTGAACCCAAGGCTCTCTTTCTTTACCATGTTTCCTATCAGCATAGTCTTTCTTATCATAACGTCGATTCTTTGATTGTGGGTTATCAAGATCAACAGCAGGTTCAATTTCTATATCATTATCATTACTAGGTTGAGCATTATCATGAACATCATCATTAACATTTTCATTAGGTTCATGTTCATTGCCAGATTGTGTTTCAGCATCAGACATAGAGATATCATTTGGATTATCAGGTGGTTCAGCAATAGGTTCACTAGAAGTTTGTGCAGTTCTATCATTTTTCTTTTTCTTCTTTTTAGAAGAACTAGGTGCATAAATTTTATTTCTCTGAGAATCTTGCTCAACTTTCTTAGGGTGGCCTTCAGGATACAAAGGTTCCTGAGTCATTCTACCAGTTCTAGTAGCCACTTTAACAGCATAATTATTTTTCTTACTATTCATCTCATTGATCAATTCTTTTTGAGCTTTAAGTACTTGTTCTCCTTGAGTGGTAACCATAGAAGCATGTTTGCTAACAAGTTTAAGTTCACCTCTAATATTAGCCATATAATCACCCAAGTATTTAATCATATCAGCATCTTGTTTTAATTGTCTACCAAAATAAGCATTGAAGTCTTCTTGCTTAAACATAAAATTATCAAACTCATCCAAGCATTGAGTAGCAATTTTAGCAGGAGGGATTTCAGCTTTATCATATCTATAGAGAGAATGTACCTTTACTACCTGTGTCGGGTTATCGAGGTCTGGAGGTTCTTCAATAAGTAAAGGATCAAGATCATATGTTTCTTCAATAGGCGGTAAATTAAGACCATGTATTTCTTCAATAGGAGGTAAATTCTTAACATCTTCAGCTTTAATACCTTTTTCTTTCATAGATTTCTTTGCCTCTTGCATTTCTCCGGGACTGAGAAATAGAATACCCCTCTTCTTTGGAGTTGGTTTAGGAATAGGCTCAGGAATTGGCTCCGGAGGTGTCTAATTATTTTCATTTGTCAACATATTGTTCAATAAGATTTCAGCTTCATCCGGTGTTCTTTCCCTGAAAAGAGAACCAGCACAACTATCCAGGTAATCTCTGGAAGCATCGGTTAGACCATTATAAAAGATATCAAGTATTTCATTTTTCTTAAGAGGATGATCAGGCAAAGCATTAAGTAACTTGAGAAGCCTCCCCCAAGCTTGTGGGAGACTCTCTTCTTTAATTTGCACAAAGTTGTATATTTCCTTTAAAGCAGCTTGTTTCTTATGAGCAGGGAAATATTTAGCAGAGAAGTAGTAGATCATATCCTGGGGACTACGCACACAACTAGGATCAAGAGAATTAAACCATATCTTAGCATCACCCTTTAATGAGAACGGAAATATTTTAAGGATATAAAAGTAGCGAGATCTCTCATCATTAGTGAACAGGGTGGCTATATCATTTAATTTGGTAAGATGTGCCACAACAGTTTCAGATTCATAGCCATGAAAAGGATCAGATTCAACCAAAGTAATTATATCAGGATCAATAGAGAATTCATAATCCTTATCAGCAACACAGACAGGTGAAGTAGCAAAAGCAGGGTCAGGTCTCATCCTAGCATTTAGAGATTGCTTATTCCATTTAGCTACTAACCTTTTGAGTTCATATCTATCTTTGCAAGATAAAATAGCTAAAGAAGCTTCTTGATCAAATTAATAACCCTTAGGAATAACAAGTGATTCTTCATCATCACTTTCATCTTCATAATCAGATTTAATATTTTCAATCTCTCTAGCCCTAGCAAGTCGTTCCTCGAGAAAATCACTAAGTGGTATAGTAGTATGAGGCATACAAGTAGTTTCATCATAAGTATCATCTATAGCAGAAGTATCATCATCAATAACATGCGACGTATCAGAACGAATAGCAGAAGCAGGTGTAGGTGTCGCAAGCTTACTCATAACAGAAGGTGAATCAAGTGCAGAGCTAGATGGCAGTTCCTTACCTCCCCTCATAGTTGAGGGATAAATTGTTGTCTTAGCGTCTTTCAAATTCTTCATAGTGTCCAGCAGATATAAATCCCAAGTGATTCAGAGAATAGAGCTATGCTCCCCGGCAACGGCGCCACAAATTAGTCTTGATAACCCACAAGTATAGGGGATCGCAGCAGCTTTCGAGGGTAAAGTATTCAACCCAAATTTATTGATTCGACACAAGGGGAGCCAAAGAATATTCTCAAGTATTAGCAGCTGAGTTGTCAATTCAACCACACCTGGAAACTTAGTATCTGCAGCAAAGTGTTTAGTAGCAAAGTAATATGATAGTGATGGTAACGGTAACAAAAGAGTAACGAAAGCAAAGTAATATTTTTGGTATTTTGTAGTGATTGTAACAATAGCAACGAGAAAGTAAATAAGCGTAAACCAGTATATGGAAAGCTCGTAGGCATCGGATCAATGATGGATAATTATGCTGGATGTGGTTCATCATGTAACAATCATAACATAGGGTGACACAGAACTAGCTCCAATTCGTCAGTGTAATGTAGGCATGTATTCCGAATATAGTCATACATGCTTATGGAAAAGAACTTGCATGACATCTTTTGTCCTACCCTCCCATGGCAGCATGGTCCTATTGGAAACTAAGGGATATTAAGGCCTCCTTTTAATAGAGTACCGGACCAAAGCATTAACACTTAGTGAATGCATGAACTCCTCAAACTATGGTCATCACCGGGAGTGGTCCCGATTATTGTCACCTCGGGGTTACCGGATCATAACACATAGTAGGTGACTATTGACTTGCAAAATAGGATCAAGAACTCACATATATTCATGAAAACATAATAGGTTCATGTTGGGGATATTACTACTGGGCGTAAACTGGCCAGGAAAGGCCGGGTTAACTTCATCCGTAGTTGATTATGCTTGAAGCCCATGTAGATAGAAGAGGAAAGGTCCAGGGCCCAGAACCGGTTTAAGGCCCGTAGCTGTGAACCAACATTTGTATGAAACTTGTATTGTAAGATAGAAAGAGTGGAGACCGAACCGGACACGTTTATGAGCCGGTCTCGGGACTCTGTAAACCGATGGGCGCCGCCCATGTATATAAGGGGACAACCCGGCAGAGGTTCAGGACAACAGACAACAACTCGAGAGCCAGACAAAGTGGATTCGCTCCCTGGCCTTTGAAACCCTAGCAATACTAATCACAACTAGACGTAGGCTTTTACCTTCCTCGAAGGGGCCAAACTAGTATAAAATTCCCTGTGTTCCTTGTCCGGTTTAACCCCTTGAAGCAACCCGTAGCGATGGCTCCACGACTAAGTCCTTTCACAAGGACATCTGCCGTGACAAAACCACGACAGTTCAGATCTGAAATCATGGCACTCGGGCCCTAGTGACAAGCATTAAGCATAGCAAAGTCATAGCAACATCAACCTCAGAACATAGTGGATACTAGGGATCAAACCCTAACAAAACTAACTTGATTACATGATAAATCTCATCAAACCCATCACCGTCCAGCAAGCCTACGACGGAATTACTCACGCACGGTGGTGAGCATCATGAAATTGGTGATGGAGGATGGTTGATGATGACGATGGCGACGAATCCCCCTCTACGGAGCCCCGAACGGACTCCAGATCAGCCCTCCCGAGAGGTTTGAGGGCTTGGCGGCGGCTCCATATCGTAAAACACGATGATTTCTTCTCTCCTATTTTTTTCTCCCCGAAAGCAGTTATATAGAGTTGGAGTTGGAGTCGGGAGGTCTCCAGGGGGCCCACGAGGTAGGGGGCGCGCCCTCTAGGGCGTGCCCCCCACCCTCGTGGCAAGGGTGTGGGCCCCCTGGTCTTCATATTTGGCGAGGATTTTTTATTATTTATTGTAAGATATTCCGTGGAGTTTCAGGTCATTCCGAGAACTTTTGTTTTCTGCACATAAAACAACATCATGGCAATTCTGCTGAAAACAGCGTCAGTCCGGGTTAGTTCCATTCAAATGATACAAGTTGGAGTCCAAAACAAGGGCAAAAGTGTTTGGAAAAGTAGATACGACGGAGACGTATCACTCACCTCCGTGCGTGAGTAATTCCATCATAGGCTTGTTGGACGGTGATGGGTTGGATGAGATTTATCATGTAATCGAGTTAGTTTTGTTAGGGTTTGATCCCTAGTATCCACTATGTTCTGAGATTGATGTTGCTATGACTTTGCTATGCTTAATGCTTGTCACTAGGGCCCGAGTGCCATGATTTCAGATCTGAACCTATTATGTTTTCATCAATATATGAGAGTTCTTGATCCTATCTTGCAAGTCTATAGTCACCTACTATGTGTTATGATCCGGCAACCTTGAAGTGACAATAATCGAGACCACTCCTGATGTTGACCGTAGTTTGAGGAGTTCCTGTATTCACTATGTGTTAATGCTTTGGTCCGGTACTATATTAAAAGGAGGCCTTAATATCCCTTAGTTTCCGCTAGGACCTCGCTGCCACAGGAGGGTAGGACAAAAGATGTCATGCAAGTTCTTTTCCATAAGCACGTATGACTATATTCGGAATACATGCCTACATTACATTGATGAATTGGAGCTAGTTCTGTGTCACCCTAGGTTATGACTGTAACATGATGAACCACATCTGGCATAATTCTCTATCACCGATCCATATCCTATGAGCTTCCCATATATTGTTCTTCGCTTATTTACTTTTCCGTTGCTATTGCTATAATCACTACAAAACACCAAAAACATTACTTTTGTTATCATTACCTTTTGCTACCGTCACCACTACTATCATATTACTTTGCTACTACAGATATTAAGTTTCCAGGTGTGGTTGAATTGACAACTCGGCTGCTAATACTTGAGAATATTCTTTGGCTCCCCTTGTATCGAATCAATAAATTTGGGTTGAATACTCTACCCTCGAAAACGGTTGCGATTCCCTATACTTGTGGGTTATCAAGACTATTTTCTGGCGCCGTTGCCGGGGAGCATAGATCTATTCTTTGAGTCACTTGGGATTTATATCTGCTTATCATTATGAAGAACTTGAAAGATCCAAGAACCAAGATTTATCCCTCAACTACGAGGGGAGGTAAGGAACTGCCATCTAGCTCTGCACTTGATTCACCTTCTATTTTCAGTAAGCTTGCGACACCTAAACCTGCTTCTGCTATTAATTCTGATATGTCGCATGTTATTGATGATGCCACTTCTGCTATGCATGATACTTATGATGAAACTACTTCTATGCTTCATATTACAGTGCCACTTGGTGAATTTCTTGATGAACAACTTGCTAGGGTTAGAAAGAATGAAATTATTGAAACTGATAATATTGATGAAAGTGATGATGAAGACTCTCCCCCTAATAAATATGAATTGCCTGTTTTTCCTGAGGGTTATGTTATGGATGAAGAAGCTACTAGAGCGATTTTAGCTTGCAATGATAGATATGATCTAAAGAGGTTATTAGCTAAATGGAAGTAGCAATCCCTTAATGCTAGAATGAAACCTGACCCTGCTTTTGCTACTTCACCTATCTGTGTTACTGATAAGGATTATGAATTCTCTGTTGATCCTGATATAATTACTTTGGTTGAGTCTGATCCTTTTTATGGCTATGAATCTGAAACTGTTCTGGCACATCTTACTAAATTAAATGATATAGCTACCCTGTTCACTAATGATGAGAGAACTCACTACTTTTATATCCTTAAAATATTTCCGTTCTCATTAAAGGGTGATGCTAAGATATGGTTTAATTCTCTTGATCCTGGTTGTGTGCGTAATCCCCAGGATATGATTTATTACTTCTCTGCTAAATATTTCCCTGCTCATAAGAAACAAGTTGCATTAAGGGATATATATAATTTTGTGCAAATTGAATAAGAGAGTCTCCCACAAGCTTGGGGGAGGCTTCTCCAATTACTTAATGCTTTGCCTGATCATCCTCTAAAGAAAAATGAAATACATGATATCTTTTATAATGGACTAACCGATGCTTCCAGAGATTGCCTGGATAGTTGTGCTGCTTTTGTTTTCAGGGAAAGAACACCAGATGAAGCTGAAATTCTATTGAATAATATGTTGAAAAATGAAAATAATTGGACACTTCCTAAGCCAGTTCCTGAGCCTATTCCTAAACCAACTCCAAAGAAAAGAGGTGTTCTATTTCTCAGTCCTGAAGATATGCAAGAGGCAAAGAAATCTATGAAAGAAAAGGGTATTAAAGCTGAAGATGTTAATAATTTACCTCCCATTGAAGAGATACATGGTCTTAATTTACTGCCTGTTGAAGAAGTATATGGTCTTAATCCATCACATATTGACGAAATACATGGTCTTGATAACCCGACACAGGTAGTAAAGGTAAATTCTCTCTATAGATATGATAAAGCTGAAATCCCATTTACTAAGTTTGCTAACCCATGCTTAGATGAGTTTGATAAATTTATGGTTAAGCTAGAAGACTTCAATGCTTATTTTGGTAGAGAATTAAAACGCAGTGCAGATATGCTTGAACACTTGGGTGATTATATGGCTAATGTCAAAGGTGAACTTCAACTTATTAGTAAACATGCTTCTATGGTTACCACTCAAGTAGAACAAGTACTTAAAGCTCAAAATGATTTGCTCAATGAATTGAATAGTAAGAATAATGATTTTGCTGTGAGAGAGGCTACTAGAACTGGTAAAATGACTCAGGAACCTTTATATCCTGAAGGACACCCTAAGAGAATTGAGCAAGATTCTCAGAGAAATAATATAGATGCACCTAGTCCTTCTAAAAGGAAGAAAAAGAAGAATGATAGGACTTTCCATGCTTCTAGTGAACGTATTACTGAAACACATGAGAATCCAAATGATATTTCTATTTCTGATGCTGAAACACAATCTGGTAATGAACCTGAAACTAGTGATAATGTTAATGATAATGTTCATGATGATGCTCAACCTAGTAATGATAATGATATAGAAATTGAACTTGATGTTGATCTTGATAACCCACAATCAAAGAATCAACGTTATGATAAGAAAGACTTTGTTGCTAGGAAACACGGTAAAGAAAGAGAACCATGGGTTCAGAAACCCATGCCTTTTCCTCCCAAACCATCCAAGAAAAAGGATGATGAGGATTGTGAGCGCTTTGCTGAAATGATTAGACCTATCTTTTTGCGTATGCGATTAACTGATATGCTTAAAATGAATCCTTATGCTAAGTACATGAAAGAAATTGTTACTAATAAAAGAAAGATACCGGAAGCTGAAATTTCCACCATGATTGCTAATTATACTTTTAAGGGTGGAATACCAAAGAAACTTGGAGATCTAGGAGTACCTACTATACCATGCTCCATTAAAAGAAACTATGTTAAAACTGCTTTATGTGATATTGGAGCCGGTGTTAGTGTTATGCCTCTCTCTTTATATCGTAGACTTGATTTGAATAAGTTCACACCTACTAAAATATCTTTGCAAATGGCTGATAAATCAACTGCTATACTTGTCGGTATTTGTGAGGATGTGCCTGTTGTGGTTGCAAACGTTACTATTTTAATGGACTTTGTTATTCTTGATATTCCCGAGGACGATAGTATGTCCATTATTCTTGGAAGACCCTTTTTGAATACTGCAGGGGCTGTTATTGATTGCAACAAAGGCAATGTCACTTTTCATGTTAATGGTAATGAGCAAACGGTACACTTTCCGAGGAAACAACCTCAAGTCCAAATTATTAATTCTATTGGAAAAATTCCATCAATTATTTTTGGAGGTTTTGGATTTCCTCTTCCTACTGTCAAGAAGAAATATGATATTCTTATTGTTGGGGATGTGCATATCCCCGTTGAGGTAACCTAGTGTTATTCGAAAATTCTCCGGTTCCATGTTATCCGGAATGAGTTTGTTAACAAGACTTGATCAACCTTGTTAACGGATTCTTCTTGATGATCATGAGATGGATGAATTTAGAAAACACAACTCTCTGTACCCTCCTTTTCCTTTCTGTTATTTATATTAAATAAAATAAAAATAGTATTTTCTGTCTGTTATCTGAATTATCCGTCCAATATTAAAATACCCTGATACGTCTCCGTCGTATCTACTTTTCCAAACACTTTTGCCCTTGTTTTGGACTCTAACTTGCATGATTTGAATGGAACTAACCCAGACTGACGCTGTTTTCAGCAGAATTGCTATGGTGTTATTTATGTGCAGAAACAAAAATTCTCGGAATAACCTGAAACTTCACGGAACAACTTTTCAGAAATAATAAAAAATCATTGCAAAAGATGAAGGCCAGGGGGCCCACCACCTGTCCAAGAGGGTGGTGGCTCGCCTGCCCCCCTAGGGCGCGCCCCCTACCTCGTGGGCCCCTTGGAGCTCCTCCGACCTCGACTCCAACTCTATATATTTGGTTTCGGAGAGAAAAAAATCAGAGAGAAGAATTCATCGCGTTTTACGATACGGAGCCGCCGGCAAGCCCAAAAACATCTCGGGAGGGCTGATCAGGAGTCCGTTCGGGGCTCTAGAGAGGGGAATCCGTCGCCATCGTCATCATCAACCATCCTCCATCACCAATTTCATGATGTTCACCGCCGTGCGTGAGTAATTCCATCGTAGGCTTGCTGGACGGTGATGGGTTGGATGAGATCTATCATGTAATCGAGTTAGTTTTGTTAGGTTTTGATCCCTAGTATCCACTATTTTTTGAGATTGATGTTGCTATGACTTTGCTATGCTTAATGCTTGTCACTAGGGCCCGAGTGCCATGATTTCCGATCTGAACCTATTATGTTTTCATCAATATATGAGAGTTCTTGATCCTATCTTGCAAGTCTATAGTCACCTATTATGTGTTATGATCCGTTAACCCCGAAGTGACAATAATCGGGATACTTACCGGTGATGACCGTAGTTTGAGGAGTTCATGTATTCACCATGTGTTAATGGTTTGGTCCGATACTCTATTAAAAGGCGGCCTTAATATCCCTTAGTTTCCATTAGGACCCCGCTGCCACGGGAGGGTAGGACAAAAGATGTCATGCAAGTTCTTTTCCATAAGCATGTATGACTATATTCGGAATACATGCCTACATTACATTGATGAACTGGAGCTAGTTCTGTGTCACCCTAGGTTATGATTGTTACATGATGAACCACATCTAGCATAATTCTCCATCGCCGATCCATTGCCTATGAGCTTTCCATATATTGTTCTTCGCTTATTTACTTTTCCGTTGCTATTTCTATCATCACTACAAAATACCAAAAACATTAGTTTTGCTACTGTTACCTTTTGCTACTGTTACCACTACTATCATATTACTTTGCTACTAAAAACTTTGCTGCTGATATTAAGTTTCCAGGTGTGGTTGAATTGACAACTCAGCTGCTAATACTTGAGAATATTCTTTGGCTCCCCTTGTGTCGAATCGATAAACTTGGGTTGAATACTCTACCCTCGAAAACTGTTGCGATCCCCTATACTTGTGTGTTATCAAGACAATTTTCTGGCGCCGTTGCCAGGGAGCATAGCTCTATTCTTTGAGTCACTTGGGATTTATATATGCTTATCATTATGAAGAACTTGAAAGATCCAAAAACCAAGATTTATACCTCAACTACGAGGGGAGGTAAGGAACTGCCATCTAGCTCTGCACTTGATTCACCTTCTGTTTTGAGTAAGCTTGCGACACCTAAACCTGCATCTGCTATTCGTTCTAATATGTCGCATGTTATTGATGATGCCACTTCTGCTATGCATGATACTTATGATGAAACTACTTCTATGCTTGATACTACTGTGCCACTTGGTGAATTTCAGGATGAACAACTTGCTAGGGTTAGAGAGAATGAAAATATTGAATCTGGTAATATTGATGAAAGTGATGATGAAGACTCACCTATTATTCCTGAGGGTTATGTTTTTGATAAAGAAGCTTCTTTAGCTATTTTAGCTTGCAAAGATAGATACGAGCTCAAGAGGTTATTAGCTAAATGGAAGCAGCAATCTCTTAATGCTAGAATGAAACCTGACCCTGCTTTTGCTACTTCACCTATCTTTGTTACTGATAAGGATTATGAATTCTCTGTTGATCCTGATATAATTACTTTGGTTGAATCTGATCCTTTTCATGGCTATGAATCTGAAACTTTTGTGGCACATCTTACTAAATTAAATGATATAGCCACCCTGTTCACTACTGATGAGAGAACTCATTACTTTTATATCCTTAAAATATTTCCGTTCTCATTAAAGGGTGATGCTAAGATATGGTTTAATTCTCTTGATCATGGTTGTGTGCGTAGTCCCCAGGATATGATTTATTACTTATTTGCTAATTATTTCCCTACTCATAAGAAACAAGCTACTTTAAGGGATATATATAATTTTGTGCAAATTGAAGAAGAGAGTCTCCCACAAGCTTGGGGGAGGCTTCTCAAGTTACTTAATTCTTTGTCTGATCATCCTCTTAAGAAAAATGAAATACTTGATATCTTTTATAATGGACTAACCGATGCCTCCAGAGATTACCTGGATAGTTGTGCTGGTTCTGTTTTTAGGGAAAGAACACCGGATGAAGCTAAAATTCTATTGAATAATATGTTGAAAAATGAAAATAATTGGACGCTTACTGAGCCAGCTCCTGAGCCTATTCCTAAGCCAACTCCGAAGAAGAGAGGTATTCTATTTCTCAGTCCTGAAGATATGCAAGAGGCAAAAAAATCTTTGAAAGAAAAAGGTATTAAAGCTGAAGATGTTAAGAATTTACCTCCTATTGAAGAAATACACGGTCTTAATTTACCGCCTGTGGAAGAAACATATGATCTTAATCCATTACCTATTGAAGAAACTCGTGGTCTTGATAACCCGACACAGGTAGTAAAGGTAAATTCTCTCTATAGATATGATAAAGCTGAAATCCCATTTACTAAGTTTGCTAGCGCATGCTTAGATGAGTTTGATAAATTTATGGCTAAGCAAGAAGACTTCAATGCTTATTTTGGTAAACAATTGAAATACAATTCTAATATGCTTGAACACTTGGGTGATTATATGGCTAATGTCAAAGGTGAACTTAAACTTATTAATAAACATGCTTCTATGGTTACCACTCAAGTAGAACAAGTACTTAAGGCTCAAAATGATTTGCTCAATGAATTGAATAGTAAGAATAATGATAATGATGTTAGAGTTATGACTAGAGGTGGTAGAATGACCCAGGAACCTTTGTATCCTGAAGGCCATCCTAAGAGAATTGAGCAAGATTCTCAGAGAAATAATATAGATGCACCTATTCATTCTAAAAGGAAGAAAAAGAAAAATGATAGGACTTTGCATGATTCTAGTGAACCTGTTATTGAAACACCTGAGAATCCAAATGATATTTCTGCCTCTGATGCTGAAACACAATCTGGTAATGAACCTAAAACTAGTGATAATGTTAATGATAATGTTCATGATGATGCTCAACCTAGTGATGATAATGATATAGAAATTGAACCTGCTGTTGATCTTGATAACCCACAATCAAAGAATCAACGTTATGATAAGAAAGACTTTGTTGCTAGGAAACACGGTAAGGAAAGAGAGCCTTGGGTTCAGAAACCCATGCCTTTTCCTCCCAAACCATCCAAGAAAAAGGATGATCAGGATTTTGAGCGCTTTGCTGAAATGATTAGACCTATCTTTTTGCGTATGCGATTAACTGATATGCTCAAAATGAATCCTTATGTTAAGTATATGAAAGATATTGTTACAAATAAAAGAAAGATATCGGAAGCTGAAATTTCCACCATGATTGCTAATTATACTTTTAAGGGTGGAATACCAAAGAAACTTGGAGATCTAGGAGTACCTACTATACCATGCTCCATTAAAAGAAACTATGTTAAAACTGCTTTATGTGATCTTGGAGCCGGTGTTAGTGTTATGCCTCTCTCTTTATATCGTAGACTTGATTTGAATAAGTTGACACCTACTGAAATATCTTTGCAAATAGCTGATAAATCAACTGCTATACCTGTCGGTATTTGTTAGGATGTGCCTGTTGTAGTTGCAAACGTTACTACTTTAACGGACTTTGTTATTCTTGATATTCCCAAGGACGATAGTATGTCTATTATTCTTGGAAGACCCTTTTTGATTACTGCAGGGGCTGTTATTGATTGCACTAAAGGCAATGCCACTTTTCATGTTTATGGTAATGAGCATATGGTACACTTTCCGAGGAAACAACCTCAAGTTCATAGTATCAACTCTATTGGAAAAATTCCATCGATTATATTTGGAGGTTTTGAATTTCCTCTTCCTACGGTCAAGAAGAAATATGATATTCTTGTGATTGGGGATGTGCATATCCCCGTTGAGGTAACATAGTGTTATTTGAAATTTCTCCGGTTCCATGTTATTCGGAATGAGTTCGTTAACAAGACTTGATCAACCTTGTTAGTGGATTCCTTTTGATGAGCATGAGATGGATGAAACTAGAAGGCACAACCTTCTGTACCCTCCTTTTACTTTCTGTTATTTATATAAAATAAAATAAAAATTGTGTTTCCTGTCTGTTATCTGATTATCCGTGCAATATAAAAATACTCCAAAAATAAAAGTTCTCCAAATGCCCTGAAATCTAAATATGATTTTTTCTAGAATATTTGAGAATATTTGGCACTCAGAACACAGCAGGGGGGTCATCCACCTGGCCACGAGGGTGGAGGGCACTCCCTACCCCATGGGCGTGCCCCCCTGCCTCGTGGGCCCATGGTGGCCCTCCTCCACTTATCCTTTCACCCACACACTCCTTCTTCCTCCCAGAAACACGAATATCTAGCTCAAACCCGAGTCCAAGCTCATTTTGCTGCCATTTTCGATCTCCTTGCTCAAAGCACCTCTCACAAAACTGCTTGGGGGGGTTGTTCTTTGGTATGTGACTCCTCCATTGGTCCAATTAGTTTTTGTTCTAGTGCTTTATTCATTGCAAATTTTTGCTGCTTAGGTGACCCTGTACTTGAGCTTGCATGTCAAATTTATATGGTTGAAAGTAGTTTTGATGTATGATATAGGCTTTAGGCACTTGTAGGAGTAGTTGCTATCAATATTATTGAGTCTGGTTTACTTTTGTTTTGAAGTTACTAAAAATTTCAGAATTTTTCAGAAAACAATGAAGAGAGTTTTGAGGGGCTCATCGAGTCGAAGCTCGAAGGAAAAGGCACAGAAGTCCAAGTATAATCTGCCTCACACCGCGGAGGTTCGATCGTGTGAATGGCCTTCCGATGATTTCTTGAGAGTAGCCGTGATTTATGAAGATTTTTATGAATTGGCTGAGAATGCAGGCCTCACCGCTTTCCTCCACGACCAACGCGATCAGTATCTCTTACTCACAAATATCTTTGTGCAAAACTTTCATGTCCATTCTAGGAGCTCACCACCTACGGTGGAGTTTTATTTATATGATGAGCATAAGGAGATGTCACTTTATGATTTTTGTCGGGTTTGTTTGGTCCCTTTCGAGGGCACAACAGAGGAACCACATCGCAGAGATGTGGATGGGTTTATTGATACCATCACTGTAGGGGAAACGAGGAAGGTTTCTGATGCACGAATCACTAGCACACATTTTCCTGTTTTACGCTATTCTGCAATATTTGCTAGTCGTTTCTTAATTGGTCGCGAAAACTATGGAAACCTTAGTGTTCCTCATATTATTATTTTGTTCCATGGTTTATTCAGTGATAACTCTGTTAGTATGGGCGGCATTATTGCTAAACGGTTAAGTCTGAACCGTACAAAGGGCCCCATCTTTGGAGGCATCTATGCTTCACGCCTAGCTGCACATTTTAACATACCTATTAGGCATTATGAGAAGGAAGAAAAATTGCTACCTCATGTTTATTTAGATTATAAGAGTATTGTAGCACACGATTTTATTGTTAAGAATAGGGAAGGGGAGCTTAAATACAAATTGTTCTTTGATAAACATCATCCTGAGACTATTACCTTGCCTGCCCCTTCCTTGTTTGATTTATCTGCAGGCCAGTACATTGTTCCGTTAGAGGCTATTCACGCCTATTGGAACCCTACATCAGCCCCAGAGCCAGAACCGAAACCACAAGTTGATCCTCCACGACAGTATAATTACCAGTGGGATCCGGAGATGATTGCCAACCAGTGGCAATCAGAGTCTTCTTCTTCGTAGTACGACCCCAACTATTATTATGGATATCTGCCAGGCCAGCCATGGCCATATACCAACTTAGGCCAAAAGCCTAAGCTTGGGGGAGTACGTATTTCTCACCGACATTATATTCATGTTCACACAATTATTGCTAGATGTCGGTGCTCATACTTTTTCATTGTATCATCCATGCTACTTTATTTCCTTTTTATGCTTTCTTCTTGTGTGTTTGATAAACCTTAAGAAAAACCAAAAAAATTAGTTGTAGCTTTTAATTAGTTTACTTTCCATGCATGTAGTAGTAATTAAAAATAAAACCCCAAAAGATTTCATGTTCTTCTTTTGCTTGTTGGGAGCTTTCCCATGTAAATAGTTTTATTTCTTTTCTTTGGGGGTCGATAGGAGAAGACCATAATTAAATTGTTGAAGTAGCTCTTATATGCATTATTGTTGATCTGACAAAAGAGCCCATATTGCCTTGTCTTCTCCTGTTTACTGAATGCTTGCAGATTCCAGCTTAGTCCAACGCACTTGCACTATTATTATTATTCACATTGTTCGGTTGTGCAAGTGAAACGCAATTATGACGATATATGATGGACTGACTGAGATAAGAAAAGCTGGTATGAACTCGACCTCTCTTGTTTTTGTAAATATGATAAGTTCATCGTTCCTGATTCAGCCTATTATGAATAAACATGCTTGCAATGACAACTAGAGATCATAGTTTCTTGTGCCATGCTTGATTAGCAAGGAGCTTATAATGGTTTACCTTGCGTGACAACATGCTATTAAAATGGTTATGATGTGGTATCCTCCTCTGAATGATTTAAGTGACTTGACTAGGCGCATGTTCACGCATGTAGTTGAAACAAAATCAACATAGCCTTCACGATATTTATGTTCATGGTGGATTATATCCTACTCATGCTTGCATTCGGTGTTGATTAATTTTAATGCATGTTCATGACTGTTGTCGCTCTCTAGCTGGTCGCTTCCCAGTCTTTTGCTAGCCTTCACCTGTACTAAGCGGGAATACTGCTTGTGCATCCAACTCCATAAACCCCAAAGTTATTCCATATGAGTCCACCATACCTACCTATATACGGTATCTACCCGCCGTTCCAAGTAAATTTGTATGTGCCAAACTCTAAACCTTCGAATAAATATCCTGTTTTGTATGCTCGAATAGCTCATGTATCAACTAGGGCTGTCCGTATCTTCCATGTTAGGCGGGTTATTCTCAAGAGGAGTGGACTCCGCTCCTCACTCACGAGAAAATGGCTGGTCACTGGGATGCCCAGTCCCATGCTTTATGCAAACTAAATCAAAATAATTGCAAACAAAACTCCCCCCGGGACTCTTGTTAGTTGGAGGCACTCGTTGTTTCGAGCAAGCCATGGATTGATGCTTGTTGGTGGAGGGGGGGGGGTATAAACTTTACCATTCTGTTTGGGAACCGCCTATAATGTGTGTAGCATGGAAGATATCGCCATCTCTTGGTTGTTATGTTGACAATGAAAGTATATCGCTCAAAATATTATTCACCTCTATTTCAAAACCGAGCTCTGGCACCTCTACAAATCCCTGCTTCCCTCTGCGAAGGGCCTATCTATTTACTTTCATGTTGAGGCATCATCTTCTTATTAAAAAGCACCAGTTGGAGAGCACGGCCGTCATTTGCATTCATTACTGTTATTTTACATTGAGTATGACTTGATTGGATCTCTTTTACCATGAATTACAATGACTAGTCAGTCCTTGATCTTTAAAGGTGCTCTGCATTTATGTTTTGCGGTCTCAGAAAGGGCTAGCGAGATACCATCTTGTTATATCATATTATGATTGTTTTGAGGAAGTGTTGACATCCGAGATTTATTATTATTGCTCGCTAGTTGATTATGCCATTGATATGAGTAAACTTGAGACCTAAGCGTTATTGTGAATGTGGTTAGTCATAATCTTTGCTGAAAACTTGAATGCTGGCTTTACATATTTACAACAACAAGAGCAAACAGAGTTTGTAAAAGTTTTTCTTTATCACTTTCAGTTTATCAATTGAATTGCTTCAGGACAAGCAAGGGTTTAAGCTTGGGGGAGTTGATACGTCTCCGTCGTATCTACTTTTCCAAACACTTTTGCCCTTGTTTTGGACTCTAACTTGCATGATTTGAATGGAACTAACCCAGACTGACGCTGTTTTCAGCAGAATTGCTATGGTGTTATTTATGTGCAGAAACAAAAGTTCTCGGAATAACCTGAAACTTCACGGAACAACTTTTCAAAAATAATAAAAAATTCTTGCAAAAGATGAAGGCCAGGGGGCCCACCACCTGTCCACGAGGGTGGGGGCGCGCCTGCCCCCCTACCTCATGGGCCCCCTGGAGCTCCTCCGACCTCGACTCCAACTCTATATATTTGGTTTCGAAGAGAAAAAAAATCAGAGAGAAGAATTCATCGCGTTTTATGATACGAAGCCACTGCCAAGCCGTAAAACCTCTCGGGAGGGCTGATCTGAAGTCCGTTCGGGGCTCCGGAGAGGGGAATCCGTCGCCATCGTCATCATCAACCATCCTCCATCACGAATTTCATGATGCTCACCACCGTGCGTGAGTAATTCCATCGTAGGCTTGCTGGACGGTGATGGGTTGGATGAGATCTATCATGTAATCGAGTTAGTTTTGTTAGGGTTTGATCCCTAGTATCCACTATGTCTTGAGATTGATGTTGCTATGACTTTGCTATGCTTAATGCTTGTCACTAGGGCCCGAGTGCCATGATTTCAGATCTGAACCTATTATGTTTTCATCAATATATGAGAGTTCTTGATCCTATCTTGCAAGTCTATAGTCACCTATTATGTGTTATGATCCGTTAACCCCGAAGTGACAATAATCGGGATACTTACCGGTGACGACCGTAGTTTGAGGAGTTCATGTATTCACCATGTGTTAATGCTTTGGTCTGGTACTCTATTAAAAGGAGGCCTTAATATCCCTTAGTTTCCATTAGGACCCCGCTGCCACGGGAGGGTAGGCCAAAAGATGTCATGCAAGTTCTTTTCCATAAGCACGTATGACTATATTCGGAATACATGCCTACATTACATTGATGAACTGGAGCTAGTTCTGTGTCACCCTAGGTTATGATTGTTACATGATGAACCACATCCGACATAATTCTCCATCACCGATCCATTGCCTACGAGCTTTCCATATATTGTTCTTCGCTTATTTACTTTTCCGTTGCTATTGCTATCATCACTACAAAATACCAAAAACATTACTTTTGCTACTATTACCTTTTGCTACCGTTACCACTACTATCATATTACTTTGCTACTAAATACTTTGCTGCAGATGTTAAGTTTCCAGGTGTGGTCGAATTGACAACTCAGCTGCTAATACTTGAGAATATTCTTTGGCTCCCTTGTGTCGAATCAATAAATTTGGGTTAAATACTCTACCCTCGAAAACTGTTGCGATCCCCGAAAATAAAAGTTCTCCAAATGCCCTGAAATTTAAATATGATTTTTTCTGGAATATTTGAGAATATTTGGCACTGAGAACATAGCAGGGGGGCATCCACCTGGCCACGAGGGCGGAGGGCGCGCCCTACCCCCCTGGGCGCGCCCCCTGTCTCGTGGGCCCATGGTGGCCCTCCTCCACTTATTCCTGCACCCACACACTCCTTCTTCCCACAAACACCATTATCCAGCTCAAGCACGAGTTCTAGCTCATTTTGCTACGATTTTCGATCTCCTTGCTCAAAGCACCTCTCACAAAACTGCTCAGGGGGATTGATCCTTGGTATGTGACTCCTCCATTGGTCCAATTAGTTTTTGTTCTAGTGCTTTATTCATTGCATATTTTTGCTACTTAGGTGACCATGTTCTTGAGCTTGCATGTCAAATTTATGTGGTTCCAAGTAGTTTTGGTGCATGATATAGGCTCTAGGCACTTGTAGGAGTAGTTGCTATCAATTTTGTTGAGTTTGGTTCACTTTTATTTTGAGTTTACTAAAAATTTCAGAATTTTTCAGAAAATAATGAAGAGATTTTTGAGGGGCTCATCGAGCCGAAGCTCGAAGGAAAAGAAAAATGAAGAAGCAAAGAAGCCCAAATATAATCTGCCTCGCACCGCGGAGGTTAGGCCGTGTGAATGGCCCTCCGATGATTTCTTAAGAGCAACCAAGATTTATGAGGATTTTTATGAATTGGCTAAGAATGCAGGCCTCACTGACTTCCTCCGCGACCAACGCGAACAGTATCTCTTACTCACCAATACTTTTGTGCAAAACTTCTACTATTATCCTACGGATTCACCTCCTTCAGTACGGTTTCATTTATATGATGTGGTTAAGAAGATGTCACTATATGAATTTTGCAGGGTTTGCAAAATACCTTTCGAGGGTAGCTTAGAGGAACCACATCGTAAAGATGTGGATGGGTTTATTGGCACTATCACTATAGGGGAAACTAGGAAGGTTTCCGATGCAAGAATCACTAGCATACATTTTCCTGTTTTATGCTACTTTGCAATATTTGCTAGTCGTTGCTTAATTGGTCGCAGAAACTATGGAAACCTTAGTGTTCCTGATAATTTTATTTTGTTCCATGGTTTATTCTGTGACGACTCTGTTAGTATGGGCGGTATTATTGCTAAACGGTTAAGTCTGAACCGTACAAAGGGCCCCATCTTTGGTGGTATCTATGCTTCACGCCTTGCTGCATATTATAACATACCCATTAGGCACTATGAAAAAGAAGAAAAATTGCTGCCTACTATTTATTTAGATTATAAGAGTATGGTAGTGCATGATTTTATTACAAAGAATAGGGAAGGGCAGCTTAAATACACATTTTTCTTTGATAAACGTCATCCTGAGACAATCACCTTGCCTGCTCCTTCCTTGTTTGATTTATCTACAGGCGAGTACCTCGTCTCGCCGGAGGACATTCACGTATACCGGAACCCTACATCAGCCACAGAGCCAGAGTCGGAACCACAAGTTGATCCTCCATGACAGTCTAATTACCAGTGGGATCCAGAGATGATTGCCAACCAGTGGCAATCAGAGTCTTCTTCTTCGTAGTACGACCCCAACTATTACTATGGATATCCGCCAGGCCAACCGTGGCCATAGACCAACTTAGGCCAAAAGCCTAAGCTTGGGGGAGTACGTATTTCTCACCGACATTACATTCATCTTCACACATTCATTGCTAGATGTCGGTGCTCATACTTTTTCATTGTAATATCCATGCTAGTTTATTTTCTCCTTTTATGCTTTCTTCTTGTGTGCTTAATAAACCTTAAGAAAAAACAAAAAAAATAGTTGTAGCTTTTAGCTAGTTTTAGTTTCCATGCTTGTAGTAGTAATTAAAAAGAAAACCCAAAAAGATTTCCTGTTCTTCTTTTGCTTGTTGGGAGCTTTCCCGTGTAAATAGTTTTATTTCTTTTCTTCTCTTTGGGGGTCGATAGGAGAATACCATAATTAAATTGTTGAAGTGGCTCTTATATGCATTATTGTTGATCTGACAAAAGAGCCCATATTGCCTTGTCTTCTCTTGTTTATTGAATGCTTGTAGATTCCAGGTTAGTCCAATGCACGTGCACTATTCTTATTATCCACATCGTCCGGCGTGCAAGTGAAAGGCAATTATGATGATATATGATAGACTGACTGAGATGAGAAAAGCTGGTATGAACTCGACCTCTCTTGTTTTTGTAAATATGATTAGTTCATCGTTCCTGATTTAGCCTATTATGAATAAACATGTTTGCAATGACAACTAGAGATCATAGTTTCTTATGCCATGCTTAATTAGCTAGGAGCTTATAATGGTTTACCTTGCGTGCCAACATGCTATTAAAATGGTTGTGATGTGGTATGATAGGGTGGTATCCTCTTTTGAACGATTCGAGTGTCTTGACTTGGCACATGTTCACGCATGTCGTTGGAACAAAATCAACATAGCCTCTACGATATTTATGTTCATGATGCATTATATCCTACTCATGCTTGCATTCGGTGTTGATTAATTTTAATGCATGTTCATGGCTGTTGTCGCTCTCTAGTTGGTCGCTTCCCAATCTTTTGCTAGCCTTCACTTGTACTAAGCGGGAATACTGCTTGTGCATCCAATCCCATAAACCCCAAAGTTATTCCATATGAGTCCACCATACCTACCTATATACAGTATCTACCTGCCGTTCCAAGTAAATTTGTATGTGCCAAACTCTAAACCTTCAAATAAATATCCTGTTTTGTATGCTCGAATAGCTCATGTATCAACTAGGGTTGTTCGTACCTTCCATGTTAGGCGGGTTATTCTCAAGAGGAGTGGACTCCACTCCTCACTCATGAGAAAATGGCTGGTCACCGAGATGCCCAGTCCCATGCTTTATGCAAACTAAATCAAAATAATTTTAAACAAAACTCCCCCAGGGACTCCTGTTAGTTGGAGGCACTCGTTGTTTCGAGCAAGCAATGGATTGATGCTTGTTGGTGGAGGGGGAGTATAAACTTTACCATTCTGTTTGGGAACCGCCTATAATGTGTGTAGCATGGAAGATATCGCCATCTCTTGGTTGTTACGTTGACAATGAAAGTATACCGCTCAAAATATTATTCATCTCTATTTCAAAACTGAGCTCTGGCACCTCTACAAATCCCTGCTTCCCTCTGCGAAGGGCCTATCTATTTACTTTTATGATTGAGTCATCATCCTCTTATTAAAAAGCACCAGTTGGAGAGCACCGCTGTCATTTCCATTCGTTTCTGTTAGTTTACATTGAGTATGACTTGACTGGATCTCTTTTACCATGAATTACAATGTCTAGTCAATCCTTGATCTTTAAAGGTGCTCTACATTTATGTTTTGCGGTGTCAGAAAGGGCTAGCGAGATACCATCCTGTTATAACATATTATGATTGTTTTGAGAAAGTGTTGTCATCCGAGATTTATTATTATTGCTCGCTAGTTGATTATGCCATTGATATGAGTAAACATGAGACCTAAGCGTTATTGTGAATATGGTTAGTTCATAAGCTTTGCTGAAAATTTGAATGATGGCTTTACATATTTACAACAACAAGAGCAAACAGAGTTTGTAAAAGTTTTTCTTTATCACTTTCAGTTTGTCAACTGAATTTCTTGAGGACAAGCAAAGGTTTAAGCTTGGGGGAGTTGATACGTCTCCGTCGTATCTACTTTTCCAAACACTTGTGCCCTTGTTTTAGACTCTAACTTGCATGATTTGGATGGAACTAACCCGGACTAACGCTGTTTTCAGCAGAATTGCAAAAGTTCTCGAAATGACTTGAAACTCCATGGAGCGTCTTTTTGGAAATAATAAAAAATACTAGGAAAAGATCAAGACCAGGGGGCCCACACCCTAGCCATGAGGGTGGGGGGCGCGCCTGCCCCCTGGGCGCGCCCCCTACCTCGTGGGTCCCCTGGAGCTCCTCCGACCTCAACTCCAACTCTATATATTCACTTTCGGGGAGAAAAAAAATCAAGGAGAAGGATTCATCGCGTTTTACGATATGGAGCCGCCGCCAAGCCCTAAAACCTCTCGGGAGGGCTGATCTGGAGTCTGTTCGGGGCTCCGGAGAGGGGAATCCGTCGCCGTCGTCATCATCAACCATCCTCCATCACCAATTTCATGATGCTCACTGCCGTGCGTGAGTAGTTCCATCGTAGACTTGCTGGACGGTGATGGATTGGATGAGATTTATCATGTAATCGAGTTAGTTTTGTTATGGTTTGATCCCTAGTATCCACTATGTTCTGAGATTGATGTTGCTATGACTTTGCTATGCTTAATGCTTGTCACTAGGGCCCGAGTGCCATGATTTCAGATCTGAACCTATTATGTTTTCATGAATATATGAGAGTTCTTGATCCTATCTTGCAAGTCTATAGTCACCTACTATGTGTTATGATCCGGCAACCCCGAAGTGACAATAATCGGGACCACTCCCGGTGATGACCGTAGTTTGAGGAGTTCATGTATTCACTATGTGTTAATGCTTTGGTCCGGTAGTCTATTAAAAGGAGGCCTTAATATCCCTTAGTTTCCGCTAGGACCCCGCTGCCATGGGAGGGTAGGACAAAAGATGTCATGCAAGTTCTTTTCCATAAGCACATATGACTATATTCGGAATACATGCCTACATTACATTGATGAATTGGAGCTAGTTCTGTGTCACCCTAGGTTATGACTGTTACACGATGAACCATATCCGGCATAATTCTCTATCGCCGATCCATTGCCTACGAGCTTCCCATATATTGTTCTTCTCTTATTTACTTTTCCGTTGCTATTGCTATAATCACTACAAAACACCAAAGACATTACTTTTGTTATCATTACCTTTTCCTATCGTTACCACTACTATCATATTACTTTGCTACTAAATACTATGCTGCAGATATTAAGTTTCCAGGTGTGGTTGAATTCACAACTCAGCTACTAATACTTGAGAATATTCTTTGGCTCTCCTTGTGTCGAATCAATAAATTTGGGTTGAATACTCTACCCTCGAAAATTGTTGTGATCCCCTATACTTGTGGGTTATCAATACTTAGAACAAGATATGACTCTTTATGAATGCCTCCGGCGGTGTACCGGGATGGGCAATGAATCAAAAGTGACATGTATGATAAATTATGCATGGTGGCTTTGCCACAAATACGACGTCAACTACATGATCATGCAAGGCAATATGACAATGATGATGTGTGTCATGATGAACGAAATGGTGGAAAGTTGCATGGCAATATATCTCGGAATGGCTACGGAAATGCCATAATAGGTAGGTATGGTGGCTGTTTTGAGGAAGATATAAGGAGGTTTATGTGTAATAGAGTGTATCATATCACGGGGTTTGGATGCACCGGCGAAGTTTGCACCAACTCTCAAGGTGAGAAAGGGCAATGCACGGTACCGAAGAGGCTAGCAATGATGGAAGGGTGAGAGTGCGTATAATCCATGGACTCAACATTAGTCATAAAGAACTCACATACTTATTGAAAAAATCTACAAGTCATCAAAAACCAAGCATTACGCGCATGCTCCCAGGGGGATAGATTGGTAGGAAAAGACCATCGCTTGTCCCCGACCGCCACTCATAAGGAAGACAATCAAATAACACCTCATGTTTCAAATTTGTTACACAACGTTTACCATACATGCATGCCACGGGACTTGCAAACTTCAACACAAGTATTTCTCAAATTCACAATTACTCAACTAGCATGACTCTAATATCACCATCTCCATATCTCAAAACAATCATCAAGTATCAAACTTCTCATAGTATTCAATGCACTTTATATGAAAGTTTTTATTATATCCCTCTTGCATGCCCATCATATTAGGACTAATTTCATAACCAAAGCAAATTACCATTGACGGGGGGATGACCCCCGGGTATGCCCAAGACGGCGAAACAATGCTTCAAAACATTGCCAGGGGAGTGCCCCCTGGCTGGCTGGAGTCTGGCTGGGTTAAGCTCGGCTGGCTGTAATCTGGCTGGGTCGACCCTGGCCGGGTTGACTTTGGCCGGGTTGACCTATCCAGGTTGACCCTGGCCGGGTTGACTTTGGCCGGGTTGACCATGGCCGGGTTAACCCTGGCCGGGTTGACCCTGTCCGGGTTCCCCATGGCCGGGTTCTCCCTGTTCGGGTTAACCCTGGCCGGGTTCTGCCTGTCCGGGTTGAGCTGTCCGGGTTGATCCTCATCCGGGTTAAGGCCCGTCCGGGTTGAGCCCATCCGGTTGGAATCTAGCAAAGTCAACTAAGACGTCCCATCCGACGCGACTCCGACAAGACGGTCATACCGCGACCACTGTTGCTGATAAAGCATATGTTGTTCCCTCGTCACGCATGACATCATCTACAGTGTACTTTGTCCCCCGGGCATTGATTTATAAAATGCCCCAAGGACAAAACTTAGCCTAGCATGCAAGCACGCATGGCTTGGTATGTAAGCTACACACTGTAGCTTACATCCCAAGCACACACCCATGCCTACATGGCTTACTTCACAAGCTAGCCCACACTCATATATAAGTCAATATCCATCCATCCATCCTGGACATGCTCACACGCATGCATGCTCAGGTCACCACGCCACACACTTGCTCTCATTCTCATACACACATATGAGGCATATAGAAGCGAGCGAGAGGGCAAGCAGAAAACACATACGAGAGAAAAGCAAGTAAGCATAGGACTAGCCACAAAACAGCAACACCGGAGAGAAGGAGCGGCCCAAGCCTTGGCCAGCTTCCTTCCTCCCCCATACAGCTCCAGGAGCAACATTGTACTATCGATCATCCAACTACACTTGGCAGGACTAGGGGTATTATCTCTCCGGAGAGCCCCGAACATGGGTATGTCCGGCGGCTCGCGCCCGCTCATGCCAACCTCGCCTCTGGAGTCCACCAGCGCCCTCGAGCCCGCTCCTCTCTTTAGCCATGAAGGAAATATGACCTAGAGGCAATAATAAAAGTTATTATTTATTTCCTTATATCATGATAAATGTTTATTATTCATGCTAGAATTGTATTAACCAGAAACATAATACATGTGTGAATACATAGACAAATAGAGTGTCACTAGTATGCCTCTACTTGACTAGCTCGTTGATCAAAGATGGTTATGTTTCCTAGCCATAGACATGAGTTGTCATTTGATTAATGGGATCACATCATTAGGAGAATGATGTGATTGACTTGACCCATTCCGTTAGCTTAGCACTTGATCGTTTAGTTTGTTGCTATTGCTTTCTTCATAACTTATACATGTTCCTATGACTATGAGATTATGCAACTCCCGTTTACCGGAGGAACACTTTGTGTGCTACCAAACGTCACAACATAACTGGGTGATTATAAAGGTGCTCTACAGGTGTCTCCAAAGGTACTTGTTGGGTTGGCGTATTTCGAGATTAGGATTTGTCACTCCGATTGTCGGAGAGGTATCTCTGGGCCCTCTCGGTAATACACATCACTCAAGACTTGCAAGCATTGCAACTAATAAGTTAGTTGCGTGATGATGTATTACAGAACGAGTAAAGAGACTTGCCGGTAACGAGATTGAACTAGGTATTGATATATCGACGATCGAATCTCGGGCAAATAACATACCGATGACAAAGGGAACAACGTATGTTGTTATGCGGTCTGACCGATAAAGATCTTGGTAGAATATGTAGGAGCCGATATGAGCATCCAGGTTCCGCTATTGGTTATTGACCGGAGACGTGTCTCGGTCATGTCTACATAGTTCTCGAACCCGTAGGGATATCTTTCTAAGTGGGAGTTCTTAAGTAATATGATTAAATGAACTTAAATTTATCATGAACTTAGTACCTGATAATATCTTGCTTCTTTATGTTTGATTATAGATAGATGGCCCGTGCTGTTGTTCCATTGAATTTTAATGCGTTCCTTGAAAAAGCAAAGTTGAAAGATGATGGTAGCAATTACACGGTCTGGGTCCGTAACTTGAGGATTATCCTCATTGCTGCACAGAAGAATTACGTCCTCGAAGCACCGCTAAGTGCCAAGCCTGCTGCAGGAGCAACACCAGATGTTATGAACGTCTGGCAGAGCAAAGCTGATGACTACTCGATAGTTCAGTGTGCCATGCTTTATGGCTTAGAACCGGGTCTTCAACGACGTTTTGAACGTCATGGAGCATATGAGATGTTTCAGGAGTTGAAGTTAATATTTCAAGCAAATGCCCGGATTGAGAGATATGAAGTCGCCAATAAGTTCTATAGCTGCAAGATGGAGGAGAATAGTTCTTTCAGTGAACATATACTCAAAATGTCTGGGTATCATAATCACTTGACTCAACTGGGAGTTAATCTTCCTGTTGATAGTGTCATTGACAGAGTTCTTCAATCACTGCCATCAAGCTACAAAAGCTTCGTGATGAACTATAATATGCAAGGGATGAATAAGACTATTCCCGAGCTCTTCGTGATGCTAAAAGCCGCGGAGGTAGAAATCAAGAAGGAGCATCAAGTGTTGATGGTCAATAAGACCACCAGTTTCAAGAAAAAGGGCAAAGGGAAGAAGAAGGGGAACTTCAAAAAGAACAACAAACAAGTTGTTGCTCAGGAGAAGAAACCCAAGTATGGACCTAAGCCTGAGACTGAGTGCTTCTACTGCAAGCAGACTGGTCACTAGAAACAGAACTGCCCCAAGTATTTGGCAGATAAGAAGGATGGCAAAGTGAACAAAGGTATATGTGATATACATGTTATTGATGTGTACCTTACTAATGCTCGCAGTAGCACCTGGGTATTTGATACTGGTTCTGTTGCTAACATTTGCAACTCGAAACAGGGGCTACGGATTAAGCGAAGATTGGCTAAGGATGAGGTGACGATGCGCGTGGGAAATGGTTCCAAAGTCGATGTGGTCGTGGTCGGCGCGCTACCTCTACATCTACCTTCGGGATTAGTATTAGACCTAAATAATTGTTATTTGGTGCCAGCGTTGAGCATGAACATAATATCTGGATCTTGTTTGATGCGAGACGGTTATTCATTTAAATCAGAGAATAATGGTTGTTCTATTTATATGAGTAATATCTTTTATGGTCATGCACCCTTGAAGAGTGGTCTATTTTTTATGAATCTCGATAGTAGTGATACACATATTCATAATGTTGAAACCAAAAGATGCAGAGTTGATAATGATAGTGCAACTTATTTGTGGCAATGCCGTTTAGGTCATATCGGTGTAAAGTGCATGAATAAACTCCATACTGATGGACTTTTGGAACCACTTGATTATGAATCACTTGGTACATGTGAACCGTGCCTCATGGGCAAGATGACTAAAACGCCATTCTCCCGTACTATGGAGAGAGCAACAGATTTGTTGGAAATCATACATACAGATGTATGTGGTCCAATGAATGTTGAGGCTCGTGGCGGATATCATTATTTTCTCACCTTCACAGATGATTTAAGCATATATGGGTATATCTACTTAATGAAGCATAAGTCTGAAACATTTGAAAAGTTCAAAGAATTTCAGAGTGAAGTTGAAAATCATTGTAACAATAAAATAAAGTTTCTACGATCTGATCATGGAGGAGAATATTTGAGTTACGAGTTTGGTCTACATTTGAAACAATGCGGAATAGTTTTGCAACTCACGCCACCCGGAACACCACAGCGTAATGGTGTGTTCGAACGTCGTAATCGTACTTTACTAGATATGGTGCAATCTATGATGTCTCTTACAGATTTACCGCTATTGTTTTGGGGTTATGCTTTAGAGACGACCGCATTCACGTTAAATAGGGCACCATCAAAATCCGTTGAGATGACGCCTTATGAACTGTTGTTTGGCAAGAAACCAAAGTTGTCGTTTCTGAAAGTTTGGGGCTGCGATGCTTATGTGAAAAAGCTTCAACCTGGTAAGCTTGAACCCAAATCGGAGAAATGTGTCTTCATAGGATACCCAAAGGAGACTGTTGGGTACACCTTCTATCATAGATCCGAAGGCAAGACTTTTGTTGCTAAATTCGGAGTTTTTCTAGAGAAGGAGTATCTCTTGAAAGAAGTGAGTGGGAGGAAAGTAGAACTAGATGAGGTAACTATACCTGCTCCCTTATTGGAAAGTAGTACATCACAGAAACCGGTTTCTGTGACACCTATACCAATTAGTGAGGAAGCTAATGATAATGATCATGAAACTTCAGATCAAGTTACTACTGAACCTCGTAGATCAACCAGAGTAAGATCCGCACCAGAGTGGTATGGTAATCCTGTTCTGGAAATCATGCTACTAGATCATGATGAACCTATGAACTATGAAGAAGCGATGGTGAGCCCAGATTCCGCAAAATGGCTAGAAGCCATGAAATCTGAGATGGGATACATGTATGAGAACAAAGTGTGGACTTTGGTTGACTTGCCCGTTGATCGGCAAGCAATTGAGAATAAATGGATCTTGCCTTGTACCAGACCAGATGTGTGCCTTGCTATAAGTCTAGCAAGGAGGTGCCAAAGTAATCCAGGAGTGGATCACTGGATAGCGGTCAAGACATCCTGAAGTACCTGAAAAGGACTAAGGATATGTTTCTCGTATATGGAGGTGACAAAGAGCTCATCGTAAATGGTTACGTTGATGCAAGCTTTGACACTGATCCGAACGATTCTAAATCACAAACCGGATACGTGTTTACATTGAACGGTGGAGCTGTCAGTTGGTGCAGTTCTAAACAAAGCGTCATGGCGGGATCTACATGTGAAGCGGAGTACATAGCTGCTTCGGAAGCAGCAAATGAAGGAGTCTGGATCAAGGAGTTCATATCCGATCTAGGTGGCATACCTAGTGCATCGGGTCCAATGAAAATCTTTTGTGACAATACTGGTGCAATTGCCTTGGCAAAGGAATCCAGATTTCACAAGAGAACCAAGCACATCAAGAGACGCTTCAATTCCATTCGGGATTTAGTCCAAGTGGGAGACATAGAAATTTGCAAGATACATACAGATCTGAATGTAGCAGACCCGCTGACTAAGCCTCTTCCACGAGCAAAACATGATCAGCACCAAGGCTCCATCGGTGTTAGAATCATTACTGTGTAATCTAGATTATTGACTCTAGTGCAAGTGGGAGACTGAAGGAAATATGCCCTAGAGGCAATAATAAAAGTTATTATTTATTTCCTTATATCATGATAAATGTTTATTATTCATGCTAGAATTGTATTAACCAGAAACATAATACATGTGTGAATACATAGACAAACAGAGTGTCACTAGTATGCCTCTACTTGACTAGCTCGTTGATCAAAGATGGTTATGTTTCCTAGCCATAGACATGAGTTTTCATTTGATTAACGGGATCACATCATTAGGAGAATCATGTGATTGACTTGACCCATTCCGTTAGCTTAGCACTTGATCGTTTAGTTTGTTGCTATTGCTTTCTTCATAACTTATACATGTTCCTATGACTATGAGATTATGCAACTCCCGTTTACTGGAGGAACACTTTGTGTGCTACCAAATGTCACAACGTAACTGGGTGATTATAAAGGTGCTCTACAGGTGTCTCCAAAGGTACTTGTTGGGTTGGCGTATTTCGAGATTAGGATTTATCACTCCGATTGTCGGAGAGGTATCTCTGGGCCCTCTCGGTAATACACATCACTCAAGCCTTGCAAGCATTGCAACTAATAAGTTAGTTGCCGGATGATGTATTACGGAATGAGTAAAGAGACTTGCCGGTAGCGAGATTGAACTAGGTATTGATATACCGACGATCGAATCTCGGGCAAATAACATACCGATGACAAAGGGAACAACGTATGTTGTTATGCGGTCTGACCGATAAAGATCTTCGTAGAATATGTAGGAGACAATATGAGCATCTAGGATCCGCTATTGGTTATTGACAGGAGATGTGTCTCGGTCATGTATACATAGTTCTCGAACCCGTAGGGTCCGCACGCTTAAAGTTCGGTGACGATCGTAATTAGGGTTTTTGTGTTTTGATGTACTGAAGGTTGTTCAGAGTCCCGCATGTGATCACGGACATGACGAGGAGTGTCGAAATGGTCGAGACATAAAGATTGATATATTGGAAGCCTATATTTGGATATCGGAAATGTTCTGGGTGAAATCAGGATTTTACCGGAGTACCGGGGGGTTACCGGAACCCCCCGGGGGTTAATGGGCCTACATGGGCCCTAAGGGAGAAGAGGAGGGCCGTCCAGGGCAGGCCGCGCGCCCCCTCCCCCCTAGTCCGAATAGGACAAGGAAGGGGGGGGCGGCGCCCCCCTTTCCTCTTTTCCCCTTCCCCTTTCCTTCTCCAACAAGGCAAGAGGGGGGAGTCCTACTCCCAGTGGGAGTAGGACTCCACTAGGCGCACCCCTAGGGCCGGCCGCACCTCCCCCTCTCCCTCCTTTATATACGGGGGCAAGGGGGCACCCCATGACACACAAGTTGATCTTCGTGATCGTTCCTTAGCCGTGTGCGGTGCCCTCTTCCACCATATTCTACCTCGGTCATATCGTAGCGGTGCTTAGGCGAAGCCCTGCGTCGGTAGAACATCATCACCGTCATCACACCGTCGTGTTGACGAAACTCTCCCTCAACACTCGGCTGGATCGGAGCTCGAGGGACATCACCGAGTTGAACGTGTGCAGAACTCGGAGGTGCCGTACGTTCGGTACTTGGTTCGGTCGGATCGGGAAGACGTACAACTACTTCCTCTATGTTGTGTCAACGCTTCCGTTGCCGGTCTATGTGGGTACGTAGACAACACTCTCCCCTCTTGTTGCTATGAATCACCATGATCTTGCATGTGTGTAGGAAAATTTTGAAATTACTACGTTCCCCAACAGTGGCATCCGAGCCAGGTTTTATGCGTTGATGTTATGCACGAGTAGAACACAAGTGAGTTGTGGGCAATATAATTCATACTACTTACCAGCATGTCGTACTTTGGCTCGGCGGTATTGTTGGATGAAGCGGCCCGGACCGACATTATGTGTACGGTGACGCGAGACTGGTTCTACCGACGTGCTTTGCACATAGGTGGCTGGCGGGTGTCAGTTTCTCCAACTTTAGTTGAACCGAGTGTGGCTACGCCCGGTCCTTGCGAAGGTTAAAACAGAACCAACTTGACAAACTATCGTTGTGGTTTTGATGCATAGGTAAGAACGGTTCTTGGTAAGCCCGTAGCAGCCACGTAAAACTTGCAACAACAAAGTAGAGGACGTCTAACTTGTTTTTGTAGGGCATGTTGTGATGTGATATGGTCAAGACATGATGCTAAATTTTATTGTATGAGACGATCATGTTTTGTAACTGAGTTATCGGCAACTGGCAGGAGCCATATGGTTGTCTCTTTATTGTATGCAATTGAATAGCGCTGTAATGCTTTACTTTATCACTAAGCGGTAGCGATAGTCGTGGAAGCATAAGATTGGCGAGACGACAACGATGCTATGATGGAGATCAAGGTGTCGCGCCGGTGACGATGGTGATCATAACGGTACTTCTGAGATGGAGATCACAAGTACAAGATGATGATGGCCATATGATATCACTTATATTGATTACATGTGATGTTTATCTTTTATGCATCTTATCTTGCTTTGATTGACGGTAGCATTATAAGATGATCCCTCACTAAATTATCAAAGTATAAGTGTTCTCCCTGAGTATGCACCGTTGCGAAAGTTCTTCGTGCTAAGACACCACGTGATGATCGGGTGTGATAGGCTCTACGTTCAAATACAACGGGTGCAAAACAGTTGCACACGCGAAATACTCAGGTTAAACTTGACGAGCCTAGCATATAACAGATATGGCCTCGGAACACGGAGACCAAAAGGTCGAGCGTGAATCATATAGTAGATATGATCAACATAGTGATGTTCACCATTGATACTACTCCATCTCACGTGATGATCGGACATGGTTTAGTTGATTTGGATCACGTGATCACTTAGAGGATTAGAGGGATATCTTTCTAAGTGGGAGTTCTTAAGTAATATGATTAAATGAACTTAAATTTATCATGAACTTAGTACCTGATAGTATCTTTCTTGTTTATGTTTGATTGTAGATAGATGGCCCGTGCTATTGTTCCGTTGAATTTTAATGTGTTCCTTGAGAAAGCAAAGTTAAAAGATGATGGTAGCAATTACACGGACTGGGTCCGTAACTTGAGGATTATCCTCATTGCTGCACAGAAGAATTACGTCCTCGAAGCACCGCTAAGTGCCAAGCCTGCTGCAGGAGCAACACCAGATGTTATGAACGTCTGGCAGAGCAAAGCTGATGACTACTCGATAGTTCAGTGTGCCATGCTTTATGGCTTAGAACCGGGTCTTCAACGACGTTTTGAATGTCATGGAGCATATGAGATGTTTCAGGAGTTGAAGTTAATATTTCAAGAAAATGCCCGGATTGAGAGATATGAAGTCTCCAATAAGTTCTATAGCTACAAGATGGAGGAGAATAGTTCGGTCAGTGAACATATACTCAAAATGTCTGGGTATCATAATCACTTAACTCAACTGGGAGTTAATCTTCCTGTTGATAGTGTCATTGACAGAGTTCTTCAATCACTGCCATCAAGCTACAAAAGCTTCGTGATGAACTATAATATGCAAGGGATGAATAAGACTATTCCCAAGCTCTTTGCGATGCTAAAAGTCGTGGAGGAAGAAATCAAGATGGAGCATCAAGTGTTGATGGTCAATAAGACCACCAGTTTCAAGAAAAAGGGCAAAGGGAAGAAGAAGGGGAACTTCAAAAAGAATAGCAAACAAGTTGCTGCTCAGTAGAAGAAACCCAAGTCTGGACCTAAGCCTGAGACTGAGTGCTTCTATTGCAAGCATACTGGTCAGTGGAAACGGAACTGCCGCAAGTATTGGGCGGATAAGAAGGATGGCGAAGTGAACAAAGGTATATGTGATATACATGTTATTGATGTGTACCTTACTAATGCTCGCAGTAGCACCTGGGTATTTGATACTGGTTCTGTTGCTAACATTTGCAACTCGAAACAGGGGCTACGGATTAAGCGAAGATTGGCTAAGGACGAGGTGACGATGCGCGTGGGAAATGGTTCCAAAGTCGATGTGATCGCGGTCGGCACGCTATCTCTACATCTACCTTCGGGATTAGTATTCGACCTAAATAATTGTTATCTGGTGCCAGCGTTGATCATGAACATTATATCTGGATCTTGTTTGATGCGAGACGGGTATTCATTTAAATCAGAGAATAATGGTTGTTCTATTTATATGAGTAATATCTTTTATGGTCATGCACCCTTGAAGAGTGGTCTATTTTTTATGAATCTCGATAGTAGTGATACACATATTCATAATGTTGAAACCAAAAGATGCAGAGTTGATAATGATAGTGCAACTTATTTGTGCCACTGCCGTTTAGGTCATATCGGTGTAAAGCGCATGAAGAAACTCCATACTGATGGACTTTTGGAACCACTTCATTATGAATCACTTGGTACTTGCAAACCGTGCCTCATGGGCAAGATGACTAAAACGCCATTCTCCGGTACTATGGAGAGAGCAAAAGATTTGTTGGAAATCATACATACAATTGTATGTGGTCCCATGAATGTTGAGGCTCGTGGCGGATATCGTTATTTTCTCACCTTCACAGATGATTTAAGCAGATATGGGTATATCTACTTAATGAAGCATAAGTCTGAAACATTTGAAAAGTTCAAAGAATTTCAGAGTGAAGTTGAAAATCATCATAACAAGAAAATAAAGTTTCTACAATCTGATCGTGGAGGAGAATATTTGAGTTACAAGTTTGGTCTACATTTGAAACAAAGCAGAATAGTTTCGCAACTCACACCACCCGGAACACCACAGCGTAATGGTGTGTCTGAACGTCGTAATCGTACTTTACTAGATATGGTGCAATCTATGATGTCTCTTACAGATTTACCGCTATCATTTTGGGGTTATGCTTTAGAGACGGCCGCATTCACGTTAAATAGGGCACCATCAAAATCTGTTGAGACGACGCCTTATGAACTGTGGTTTGGCAAGAAACCAAAGTTGTCATTTCTGAAAGTTTGGGGCTGCGATGCTTATGTGAAAAAGCTTCAACCTGATAAGCTCGAACCCAAGTCGGAGAAATGTGTCTTCATAGGATACCCAAAGGAGACTGTTGGGTACACCTTCTATCACAGATCCGAAGGCAAGACTTTTGTTGCTAAATTCGGAGTTTTTCTAGAGAAGGAGTATCTCTCGAAAGAAGTGAGTGGGAGGAAAGTAGAACTAGATGAGGTAACTGTACCTGCTCCCTTATTGGAAAGTAGTACATCACAGAAACCGGTTTCTGTGACACCTATACCAATTAGTGAGGAAGCTAATGATAATGATCATGAAACTTCAGATCAAGTTACCACCGAACCTCCTAGATCAACCAGAGTAAGATCCGCACAGGAGTGGTACGGTAATCCTGTTCTGGAAGTCATGCTACTAGCTCATGATGAACCTACGAACTATGAAGAAGCGATGGTGAGCCCAGATTCCGCAAAATTGCTAGAAGCCATGAAATCTGAGATGGGATACATGTATGAGAACAAAGTGTGGACTTTGGTTGACTTTTCCATTGATCGGCGAGCAATTGAGAATAAATGGATCTTCAAGAAGAAGACTGACGCTGACGGTAATGTTACTGTCTATAATGCTCGACTTGTTGCGAAAGGTTTTCGACAAGTTCAAGGGATTAACTATGATGAGACCTTCTCACCCGTAGCGATGCTTAAGTCTGTCCGAATCATGTTAGCGATTGCCGCATTTTATGATTATGAAATTTGGCAGATGGATGTCAAAACTACATTCCTGAATGGATTTCTGGAAGAAGAGTTGTATATGATGCAAACAGAAGGTTTTGTCGATCCAAAGGGAGCTAACAAAGCGTGCAAGCTCCAGCGATCCATTTATGGACTGGTGCAAGCCTCTCGGAGTTGGAATAAATGCTTTGATAGTGTGATCAAAGCATTTGGTTTTGTACAGACTTTTGGAGAAGCCTGTATTTACAAGAAAGTGAGTGGGAGCTCTGTAGCATTTCTGATATTATATGTGGATGACACATTATTGATTGGAAATGATATAGAATTTCTGGATAGCATAAAGGGATACTGGAATAAGAGTTTTTCAATGAAAGACCTCGGTGAAGCTGCTTACATATTGGGCATTAAGATCTATAGAGATAGATCAAGATGCTTAATTGGACTTTCACAAAGCACATACCTTGACAAAATTTTGAAGAAGTTCAAAATGGATCAAGCAAAGAAAGGGTTCTTGCCTATGTTACAAGGTGTGAAGTTGAGTAAGACTCAATGTCCGACCACCGCAGAAGATAGTGAGAAAATGAAAGATGTTCCCTATGCTTCAGCCATAGGCTCTATCATGTATGCAATGATGTGTACCAGACCTGATGTGTGCCTTGCTATAAGTCTAGCAGGGAGGTACCAAAGTAATCCAGGAGTGGATCACTGGACAGCGGTCAAGAACATCCTGAAGTACCTGAAAAGGACTAAGGATATGTTTCTCATAAATGGAGGTGACAAAGAGCTCATCGTAAATGGTTACGTTGATGCAAGCTTTGACACTGATCCGGACGATTCTAAATCGCAAACCGGATACGTGTTTGCATTGAATGGTGGAGCTGTCAGTTGGTGCACTTCTAAACAAAGCGTCATGGCGGGATCTACATGTGAAGCGGAGTACATAGCTGCGTCGGAAGCAACAAATGAAGGAGTCTGGATCAAGGAGTTCATATCCGATCTAGGTGGCATACCTAGTGCATCGGGTCCAATGAAAATCTTTTGTGACAATACTGGTGCAATTGCCTTGGCAAAGGAATCCAGATTTCACAAGAAAACCAAGCACATAAAGAGATGGTTCAATTCCATTCGGGATTTAGTCCAAGTGGGAGACATAGAAATTTGCAAGATACATACGGATCTGAATGTTGCAGACCCGCTGACTAAGCCTCTTCCACGAGCAAAACATGATCAGCACCAAGGCTCCATGGGTGTTAGAATCATTACTGTGTAATCTAGATTACTGACTCTAGTGCAAGTGGGAGACTGAAGGAAATATTCCCTAGAGGCAATAATAAAAGTTATTATTTATTCCCTTATATCATGATAAATGTTTATCATTCATGCTAGAATTGTATTAACCAGAAACATAATACATGTGTGAATACATAGACAAACAGAGTGTCACTAGTATACCTCTACTTGACTAGCTCGTTGATCAAAGATGGTTATGTTTCCTAGCCATAGACATGAGTTGTCATTTGATTAACGGGATAACATCATTAGGAGAATCATGTGATTGACTTGACCTATTCCGTTAGCTTAGCACTTGATCGTTTAGTTTGTTGCTATTGCTTTCTTCATAACTTATACATGTTCCTATGACTATGAGATTATGCAACTCCCGTTTACCGGAGGAACACTTTGTGTGCTACCAAACATCACAACGTAACTGGGTGATTATAAAGGTGCTCTACAGGTGTCTCCAAAGGTACTTGTTGGGTTGGCGTATTTCGAGATTAGGATTTGTCACTCCAGTTGTCGGAGAGGTATCTCTGGGCCCTCTCGGTAATACACATCACTCAAGCCTTGCAAGCATTGCAACTAATAAGTTAGTTGCGGGATGATGTATTACGGAACGAGTAAAGAGACTTGCCGGTAACGAGATTGAACTAGGTATTGATATACCGAAGATCGAATCTCGGGCAAATAACATACCGATGACAAAGGGAACAACGTATGTTGTTATGCGGTCTGACCGATAAAGATCTTCGTAGAATATGTAGGAGCCAATATGAGCAACTAGGTTCCGCTATTGGTTATTGACCGGAGACGTGTCTCGGTCATGTCTACATAGTTCTCGAACCCATAGGGTCCGCACGCTTAAAGTTCGGTGACGATCGTAATTAGGGTTTTTGTGTTTTGATGTACTGAAGGTTGTTCGGAGTCCCGGATGTGATCACGGACATGATGAGGAGTCTCGAAATGGTCGAGACATAAAGATTGATATATTCGAAGCCTATATTTAGATATCGGAAACATTCCGGATTTTACCAGAGTACCGGGGGGGTTACGGAACCCCCCCCCCCCTCGGGGGGGGGGGGTTCATGGGCCTACATGGGCCCTAAGGGAGAAGAGGAAGGCCGGCCAGGGCAGGTCGCGCGCCCCCTCCCCCCTAGTCCGAATATGACAAGGAAGGGGGGCGGCGCCCCCCTTTCCTCTTTTCCCCTTCCCCTTTCCTTCTCCAACAAGGCAAGAGGGGGGAGTCCTACTCCCGGTGGGAGTAGGACTCCTCCAGGCGCACCCCTCCCTCTCCCTCCTTTATATACGGGGGCAAGGGGGCACCCCATGACACACAAGTTGATCTTCGTGATCGTTCCTTAGCCGTGTGCGGTGCCCGCTTCCACCATATTCCACCTCGGTCATATCGTAGCGGCGCTTAGGCGAAGCCCTGCGTCGGTAGAACATCATCACCGTCATCACACCGTCATGTTGACGAAACTCTCCCTCAACACTCGGCTGGATCGGAGCTCGAGGGACGTCACCGAGTTGAACGTGTGCAGAACTCGGAGGTGCCGTACGTTCGGTACTTGGATCGGTCGGATCGGGAAGACGTACAACTACTTCATCTACATTGTGTCAACGCTTCCGTTGACGGTCTACGAGGGTACGTAGACAACACTCTCCCCTCTCGTTGCTATGCATCACCATGATCTTGCGTGTGCGTAGGAAAATTTTGAAATTACTATGTTCCCCAACAGTGGCATCCGAGCCAGGTTTTATGCGTTGATGTTATGCACGAGTAGAACACACTACAAGAAAACTGTTAATCCATGACGGATTTCTCATGACGTTCTCATAAATTGTCATGGAAACCGTGATGGGTCTGCAAGATGCGAATGGGCCTCCAGACGATTAACCCATTATGATGGACAACGATGGACCGTCACAAAAACCGTCACTGATCAACCAGCTGGGCCTCACTTTTTTTATTTATACACCATTTGGACCGTCACTGGTGGCTCCTGCTGTGTGTGCCATTTTTTTGGCCTATTTTTCAGTCGAATGCAACAGTGAATACCGAAAAAAAAGAAACGAAGAGCGCGCGCGAGAAGGGCGATTTTAAGTCGCCAGCGCGGGGAGTGAAAATTTTCGAGCCAGCCCATTTAACAGGCAGAGTCCACACCATCCTAACCCTAGTTGCCCTTCTCCCGTCTCCTCCCATAGCCAACCAGCCGCCGCCGCCACTCCACTTTCCCTCCCTGCATCGCTTCATGTCGCCACCGCCGCCAGCCCCCTCCATCTATCTCTCACCGGATCCCTCCCCGTCTACCCCACCCCATGCCCCTTCCCATTCAGGTCGCGCCCTCGAGCTGCGGCAGCCCAATCCTGCCTCTTGAGATGACGCGGGACTGACTGGCGGGTTTGGAACCCCCCGAGGTCGGGGGCGGCGGGCACGGATCCAGCTCTGCGGCGAGCCAACATGAGTGAGGAATCAACCCTCTCCCCCCCCCCCCAACAAGCCACACACATGCTTCTCCTCTGCTATTTGTTCATTGGGGTTGAGTTTTTACACAGCTTCTTATTTGGCTTGGGGGATTTGCAGGCCAGTCTCGTGGGGATGGTGAGCGGCAAGGCGGAGCTGAACACGGATGTGCCCTTCACGCTAGACAACGGCATCGGCCGCATCAATTTCATCAAATTGTGAGTGCAGCTCGGCAAATGGATTTGTTTTACTTGTGAATGCCTCTACTTGACTAGCTCATTGATCAAAGATGGTTATGTTTCCTAGCCATAGACATGAGTTGTCATTTGATTAACGGGATAACATCATTAGGAGAATGATGTGATTGACTTGACCCATTCCGTTAGCTTAGCACTTGATCGTTTAGTTTGTTGCTATTGCTTTCTTCATAACTTATACATGTTCCTATGACTATGAGATTATGCAACTCCCATTTACCGGAGGAACACTTTGTGTGCTACCAAACATCACAACGTAACTGGGTGATTATAAATGTGCTCTACAGGTGTCTCCAAAGGTACTTGTTGGGTTGGCGTATTTCGAGATTAGGATTTGTCACTCCGCTTGTCGAAGAGGTATCTCTGGGCCCTCTCGGTAATACACATCACTCAATCCTTGCAAGCATTGCAACTAATAAGTTAGTTGCGGGATGATGTATTACGGAACGAGTAAAGAGACTTGCCGGTAACGAGATTGAACTAGGTATTGATATACCAACGATCGAATCTCGGGCAAATAACATACCGATGACAAAGGGAACAATGTATGTTGTTATGCGGTCTGACCGATAAAGATCTTCGTAGAATATGTAGGAGCCAATATGAGCATCCAGGTTCCGCTATTGGTTATTGACCGGAGACGTGTCTCGGTCATGTCTACATAGTTCTCTAACCCATAGGGTCCGTACGCTTAAAGTTCGCGTAATTAGGTTTTTTGTGTTTTGATGTACCGTTGGGTTGTTCGGAGTCCCTCATGTGATCACGGACATGACGAGGAGTCTCCAAATGGTCGAGACATAAAGATTGATATATTGAAAGCCTGTATTTGGATATCGGAAATGTTCCGGGTGAAATCGGGATTTTACCGGAGTACCGGCGGGTTACCGGAACCCCCCGGGGGTTAATGGGCCTACATGGGCCCTAAGGGAGAAGAGGAGGGCCGGCCAGGGCAGGCCGTGCGCCCCCTCCCCCCCCCCCTAGTCCGAATAGGACAAGGAAGGGGGGCGGCTCCCCCCTTTCCTCTTTTCCCCTTTCCTTCTCCAACAAGGCAAGAGGGGGGAGTCCTACTCCCGGTGGGAGTAGGACTCCTCCAGGCGCACCCCTAGGGCCGGCCGCACCTCCCCCTCTCCCTCCTTTATATACGGGGGCAAGGGGGCACCCCATGACACACAAGTTGATCTTCGTGATCGTTCCTTAGCCATGTGCGGTGCCCCCTTCCACCATATTCCACCTCGGTCATATCGTAGTGGTGCTTAGGCGAAGCCCTGCGTCGGTAGAACATCATCACCGTCATCGCATCGTCGTGTTGACGAGACTTTCCCTCAACACTCGGCTGGATCGGAGCTCGAGGGACGTCACCGAGTTGAACGTGTGCAGAACTCGGAGGTGCCGTACGTTTGGTACTTGGATCGGTCGGATCGGGAAGACGTACAACTACTTCCTCTACGTTGTGTCAACGCTTCCGTTGCCGGTCTACGAGGGTACGTAGACAACACTCTCCCTCTCGTTGCTATGCATCACCATGATCTTGCGTGTGTGTAGAATTTTTTTGAAATTACTACGTTCCCCAACAAGCCATCCCTTGTCATCTGTCGTGCGCCCACCACGATAGTTGGCGCCCACCGTGGGGCAAGCTGCTGCGGAACCGCGGTCCGGGCGGGACCATTTTTGTCATCGTCACCGCGGCATCGCCGTCGTCTCTCCAGTAGCGCTCTGGGGCCCGACATCGACACGCCCCCGGAGCGGCCACGCAGGGCGGCGCGTCCTCGGCATCAGCCTCGCCACCTTCATCATCACCACGGCGTTGCGCCATCTCTTCGGTGGAGCTCGGGGGCTCGACATCGACCTGCCCCCAGAGCAACCGTGTGGGACGGTGTGTCCTTGCCATTGGCGTCACCCTCTTCGTCGCCACCGTCGTGGCATCACCGTTGTCCGCGCGTCTGCGTGCTGCATCTCGCCATGACTGTCCGTCATGTGTCCGCCTCTGCACGCTGCTCCACTGCCCCGCGCGCTGTTTCCTTCCCGCGGACGCGTGTTGCTGCAGCCTCTGCGCTGGCCCCGCTCGCTGCTCCAGCTCCGCTGCACCTGAATGATGCTTTTCCCGTCCCCGCACTGCTCCGCCGTGGTCGTCACCCACCGCCGCTCCGTGAGGGGCGCCCCTGCCGGTCACCGCTGCACCAACCACGCCGCGTCCGGCTTCGCTGGCTGCCGGGTCGCCACGTCCGGCTCTCTCCGACTCCGCGTCCCGCGGGTGCAGGCGCCGCCTCCGTCTAGCTGGCCGCACCGGCTCTGGCCCCCGCTCCACAGCACCGACCCGCCGACCAACCCGGTCGCTCTGCCTTCCTCACACACGTCCTCGGCCTCCTGCACCGGCCGGTCGGACTCGCCCCTCCGCCTCTCCACTGTCGACGGCTCCGCCGCGCCACTCCGCGTCGCGCGTGTGCGTGCTGGCTTCGCTCAGTTTCTCTTGCGGCTCGGCCCCGTGCCCGGCCGACTATGGCCTCCCCTCTATCACGCACCAATCCCGGGTCGGCTCCGGGTAGTCGTCCGTCCGCCCAGCTGGCTCCGACCCGGCTGCCCGCCGGCTCCTCCCCCCGCCGACCGCGTGACCCGGCCACCGCGCCTCCCATGCTCGGACGTGTCGTCGTCGCCTCGCTAGGGCCGCCCGCCGGCTCGCGACACCGCGCTCGCCGCCTGCCAGCTTCGCCCGCGTTGGCCGCATCCTGCTTCCCCGCGTCGCCCTCCACGCCGCTCCCCTCTTGCGCGACCCCGCGCCGGCTCCATAGGCTCCGCACGCATCGGGCCGCCTGCCGACTTGCGCCGGTTGCGCCGCGCCCGGCCACCCACGCCGCCCCGACGGCCTCTCGAGCCCCCAGCCGGGTCGCCGTGGCTTCGCGCCGGCCCCGCCCGCGTCAGGTCGCCGTACCCCCCGTCCAACTCCAGCGCCCCGCCTCGCCTCCGCCGGGTCCACCCTGCCAGGCCGCCTCCGCCCGCGGCCAGCGCCGGCTCCCCCTCGGCCTCGGCCTTCCCAGCACCCCGGACCACGCCTCCGGCAGTCTCGCTGCGACGCGCTGTGTCCGGCTCCCGCGCGACTCCAGCGACCCCCGCCATGAAAAAAGAACCCGGCTGGCCAAGCCGGATGTGTAAAAAAAGGAAAGAAAGTTGCCGGCTAGAAAAAAAGAGAAAGAAAGAAAAAATGACGGCTTAGTTCGGTCGCCCGCGTCATCGCCTGCCGACGCCTGGCCGGCTGGTGAGCCGACCCGACTACCTGTCCGCTTCGACGCCTGGCCGGTCGGGCCCGACCGGCTGGGACACCCCTCGAGCCACCTGGAGGCTCGGAGGCCACACCCAGTGGGTGGAACCCGCCGGCTGCAAGCCAGCCGCCAGTCGTCATCGACAACACCCGCCACGTCTACATGAAAATCAATGTGAGCTCCTCGCCCGCATATTTTCGCACCACGTGCAAACACGGATAACCTCGAGCGATGCTCAGGTACCACGTCCGCCTTTATTACAGTTGCACTACTGTTTTCCCCGGCGCCGGCTAGTCTCGGCCCGGAGGCTGGCCGCTCGGCCCGTTACGTTCGTTCCCGCAGACGGCTTAGTAGCGCATACGGTACCGAAGGCCCACTCTCAGTCACAGATCGTAGCGCGACTGTCCGGCTAAGCGAGAGCAAAAGCTGGAGGTCACCACACGCAAAAAATGTCTGAGAGAAGACGGCTTGGGCAACCCGGTCGTTTCCTTTATGAGTATCTACTTGGTCGAATCCGCTCCTGTAGTCCGAGTATCGTACGCTCCACTCCAGGGCCACTCTTCGTAATAGCTACAGACCGGCTCCGGGCTGTCTAGCTAACAAGAGGCAAAGCCAAAGAGCGGAGGGGACATGAGAAAGACCGAAGGGGGCTCGGACGAAACCGAGTCGGCACCCTCTACATAAAACTTGCAATGCTAAATGCAAACATTTGATATATCTGCGCGGACTAACCTTGTCTTTTGCACGATCATCGACGGGGGGAAGCCCCACCTCGCTCGGAGGCTCGGAGGCTACACACGGGTTGCAGGCCCAACGTCGGCTGCAACCGGCGTTTCCGACACCACCGTCGGCTTCATCAACAACAACAAGACCCTCCACCCAACTTTTCCAAGTTGCGCGGAGGCTCGGAGGCTACACCCAGTGGGTGCGCTCGTGCACCCCCACTCAGCCGGTGGACTCCGCGTCCGCGTCCGGAAAGGTCCTGCGCCTTCCAGCCAGCGGACTCCGTGTCCGCGCCCAGCACCCTCGACATCACCATCGGCTTCATCAACAACAGCAAGACCCTCCACCCAACTTTTCCAAGTTGCACGAAGGCTTGGAGGGTACACCTAGTGGGTGCGCTCGCGCGCCCCCATTCAGCCGACGGACTCCTTATCCGCGCCCGGCACCCTCGACGTCACCATCGGCTTCATCATCAACAACAAGACCCTCCGCACAACTTTTCCAAAGTTGCCCGAAGGCTCGGAGGCTACACCCAATGGGTGCGCTCGCGCGCCCCCACTCAGCAAGCGGACTCCGTGTCCGCGCCCAGCACCCTCGACGTCACCGTCGGCTTCTACATCGACACCCGCTAAAACCCTCCGCACAACTTTTCCAAGTTACCCGCAGGCTAGGAGGCTGCTGACGGGGGGATGACCCCCGGGTATGCCCAAGACGGTGAAACAACGCTTCAAAACATTGCCAGGGGAGTGCCCCTTGGCTGGCTGGAGTCTAGCTGGGTTAAGCTCGGCTGGTTGGAATCTGGCTGGGTCGACCCTGGACGGGTTGACTTTGGTCGGGTTGACCTGTCCGGGTTGACCCTATCCGGGTTGACTTTGGCCGGGTTGACCATGGCCGGGTTAACCCTAGCCGGGTTGAGCTGGCCGGGTTGACCCTGACCGGGTTCCCCTGGCCGGGTTCTCCCTGTCCGGGTTAACCTTGGATGGGTTCTGCCTGTCCGGGTTGAGCTGTCCGGGTTGAGCCCCATCCGGGTTAAGGCCCGTCCGGGTTGAGCCCATCCAGCTGGAATCTAGCAAAGTCAACTAAGACGTCCCATCCGACGCGACTCTGACAAGATGGCCATACCATGACCACTGTTGCTGATAAAGCATATGTTGTTCCCTCGTCACGCACGACATCATCTACAGTGTACTTTGTCCCCCGGGCATTGATTTATAAAATGCCCCAAGGACAAAACTTAGCAAAACTTAGGGATTCCGAAAGTAACCGATAGTAGTTGAAGAAGAAAGGTGGGATGCCAACCGAGGCATCCCCAAGCTTAGATGCTTGAGACTTCTTAAAATATTATCTTGCGATGCCTTGGGCATCCCCAAGCTTGAGCTTTTGTGTCTCCTTAATTCCTCTCATATCACGGTCTCCCTAAATCTCAAAAGCTTCATCCACACAAAACTCAACAAAGACTCGTGAGATAAGTTAGTATAAACCAATGCAAAAACCTTATCATACTCTACTGTAGAAAATCACTAAAATTATTATTCAACATTGCATACTAAATTCCTCTGCATATTTAATAGTCCTATCCTCAAATAGAATCACTAAAGAAGCAAACATATGCAAACAAAGCAAACATAACAGCAATCTGCCTAAACAGGACAGTCTGTAAAGAGTGCAGCAAGATCCATACTTCCCTACCTCCAAAAATTATGAAAGAAAATTCCCACTGTAGTAAATTTATCAGAACTTATTATGAAAAAGGTTTCAACATTTTATCACATTCTGACTTTTCTAAGGAATTTTTGCAACAGCGGTAAACTTTCTGTTTTCTAACAGGAACATGTGGACTTGTAAAATAGGCATAGTAAAGGCTATCAATGCCATTTTTATTGAAATAAAAGATGCAAAACATTGTTCTAAATAATATAAAGAAAATCCTAACAAAATAAATTTATGCTCTAAGCAAAACACATATCATGTGGTGAATAAAAATATATCTCCAAGTAAAGTTACCGATGAACGAAGACGAAAGAGGGGATGCCTTCCGGGGCATCCCCAAGCTTAGGATCTTGGTTGTCCTTGAATATTTACTTGGGATGCCTTGGGAATCCCCAAGCTTAGGCTCTTGCCACTCCTTATTCCATAGTCCATCGAATCTTTACCCAAAATTTGAAAACTTCACAACACAAAACTTAACAGAAAACTCGTAAGCTCCGTTAGTATAAGAAAATAAATCACCACTTAGGTACTGTTGTGAACTCATTATAAATTCATATTGGTGTAATAACTACTGTATTCCAACTTCTCTATGGTTCATACCCTCAGATACTACTCATAGATTCATCAAAATAAGCAAACAACACATAGAAAACAGAATCTGTCAAAAACAGAACAGGCCGTAGTAATCTGTAGGTTTCGAATACTTCTGGAACCCTAAAAATTCTAAAATAAATTGCTGGACGTGAGGAATTTATCTATTAATCCACTCCAAAAAGAATTAACTAAATATTACTCTCCATTAAAAAATGGCAGCAAATCTCGTGAGCGCTAAAGTTTCTGTTTTTTACAGCAAGATCGCAAATACTTTCCCCAAGTCTTCCCAAAGTTCTACTTGGCACAAACACTAATTAAAACATAAAACCACATCTAAACATAGTCTAGATGAATTATTTATTACTAAACAGGAGCAAAAATCAAGGTACAAAAATAAAATTGGGTTGCCTCCCAACAAGCGCTATCGTTTAACGCCCCTAGCTAGGCGTGATGATTTCAATGATGCTCACATAAAGGATAGAATTGTAACATAAAGAGAGCATCATGAAGAATATGACTAGCACATTTAAGTCTAACCCACTTCCTATGCATAGCGATTTTGTGAGCAAACAACTTGTGGGAACAAGAATCAACTTGCATAGGAAAGCAAAACAAGCATAACTTAAAAACTTTAAGCACATAGAGAGGAAACTTGATATTATTGCAATTCCTACAAGCATATATTCCTCCCTCATAATAATTACATGTAGGATCGTAAGAAAATTCAACAATATAGCTATCACAAAACATATTCTTAACACGATCCACATGTATGCAAAGTTGACACTCTTCCAAAATAGTGGGATTAACATTAACTAAAGTCATGACCTCTCCAAACCCACTTTCATAATTATCACAATAAGATTCAACACCCTCCAAAATAGTAGGATCATTACTTCCTAAAGTTGACACTCTTCCAAACCCACTTTCATCAATATAATCATCATAAATAGGAGCCATGCTATCATCAAAATAAATTTGCTCATCAAAACTTGGGGGACAAAAAATATCATCTTCATCAAACATAGCATCCCCAAGTTTGTGGCTTTGCATATCATTAGCATCACGGATATTCAAAGAATTCATACTAACAACATTGCAATCATGCTCATCATCCAAAGATTTAGTTCCAAACATTTTAATACATTCTTCTTCTACATTTTGGCAGAATTATCAGAATCCTTATTTTCATGAAAGATATTAAAAAGATGAAGCATATGAGGTACCCTCAATTCCATTTTTTGTAGTTTTCTTTTATAGACTAAACTACTGATAAAACAATAAACAAAAAGATTCGATTGCAAGATCTAAAGATATACCTTCAAGCGCTAACCTCCCCAGCAACGGCGCCAGAAAAGAGCTTGATGTCTACTACACAAACTTCTTCTTGTAGACGTTGTTGGGCCTCCAAGTGCAGAGGTTTGTAGGACAGTAGCAAATTTCCCTCAAGTGGATGACCTAAAGTTTATCAATCTGTAGGAGGCGTAGGATGAAGATGGTCTCTCTCAAGCAACCCTGCAACCAAATAACAAAAAGTCTCTTGTGTCCCCAACACACCCAATACAATGGTAAATTGTATAGGTGCACTAGTTCCACGAAGAGATGGTGATACAAGTGCAATATGGATAATAGATATAGGTTTTTGTAATCTGAAAATATAAAAACAGCAAGGTAACTAATGATAAAAGTGAGCACAAATGGTATTGCAATGCTAGGAAACAAGGCCTAGGGTTCATACTTTCACTAGTGCAAGTTCTCTCAACAATAATAACATAATTGGATCACATAACTATCCCTCAACATGCAACAAAGAGTCACTCCAAAGTCACTAATAGCGGAGAACAAATGAAGAGATTATGGTAGGGTACGAAACCACCTCAAAGTTATCCTTTCTGATCGATCTATTCAAGAGTCCGTAGTAAAATAACATGAAGCTATTCTTTCCATTCAATCTATCCTAAAGTTCGTACTAGAATAACACCTTAAGACACAAATCAACCAAAACCCTAATGTCACCTAGATACTCCAATGTCACCTCAAGTATTCGTGGGTATGATTATATGATATGCATCACACAATCTCAGATTCATCTATTCAAACCAACACAAAGTACTTCAAAGAGTGCCCCAAAGATTCTACCGGAGAGTCAAGACGAAAACGTGTGCCAACCCCTATGCATAGGTTCATGGGCGGAACCCGCAAGTTGATCACCAAAACATACATCAAGTGGATCAATAGAATACCCCATTGTCACCACGGGTATCCCACGCAAGACATACATCAAGTGTTCTCAAATCCTTAAAGACTCAATCCGATAAGATAACTTTAAAGGGAAAACTCAATCCATTACTAGAGAGTAGAGGGGGAGAAACATCATAAGATCCAACTATAATAGCAAAGCTCGCGATACATCAAGATCGTATCACCTCAAGAACACGAGAGAGAGAGAGAGATCAAACACATAGCTACTGGTACATACCCTCAGCCCCGAGGGAGAACTAATCCCTCCTCATCATGGAGAGCGTCGGGATGATGAAGATGGCCACCGGTCAAGGGTTCCCCCTCTGGCAGGGTGCCGGAACGGGTCTAGATTGGTTTTCGGTGGCTACGGAGGCTTCTAGCGGCGGAAGTCCCGATCTATTCTGCTCCCGGAAGTTTTTAGGGTATATGGGTATATATAGGAGGAAGAAGTACGTCGGTGGATCTCCGGGCTGGCCACGAGGCAGGGGGCGCGCCCCCCACCCTCGTGGGCAGCCCGGGACTCTCCTGGTCCATCTCCGATACTCCGTGGGCTTCTTCTGGTCCAAAAATAAGTTCCGTGAAGTTTCAGGTCAATTGGACTCCGTTTGATTTTCCTTTTCTGCGATACTCTAAAACAAGGAAAAAAACAGAAACTAGCACTGGGCTCTGGGTTAATAGGTTAGTCCCAAAAATAATATAAAAGTGCATAATAAAGCCCATAAACATCCAAAACAGATAATATAATAGCATGAAACAATCAAAAATTATAGATATGTTAGAGACGTATCAAGGTTTCATTCCGTTTGGACTCGGTTTGATATTCCTTTTCTACAAAACACTGAAATAGGCAAAAAAATAGCAATTTGGGCTGGGCCTCCGGTTAATAGGTTAGTCCCAAAAATAATATAAAAGTGTAAAATAAAGCCCATTAACATCCAAAATAGATAATATAATAGCATGGAACAATCAAAAATTATAGATACATTGGAGACGTATCAGGCCACCCTACGGGCTTCCCTATCCTACTCCCGTATGGCCCATTAAGGCCATAACTTCCCCGGGGGGTTCCGGTAACCCCTCGGTTCCCCGATAAATATCCGAAATGTCCCGAAACCTTTCCGGTGTCTAAATACCTTCATCGAACATATTAATCTTTACCTCTCAACCATTTAGACTCCTCGTCATGTTCTTGATCTCATCAGGGACTCTGAAAAAACTTCGGTCACGAAAACACATAACTCATAATACAAATCGTCATTGAACGTTAAGCGTGCAGACCCTACGGGTTTGAGAACTATGTAGACATGATCGAGACACATCTCCGGTCAATAACCAATAGCGGAACCTGGATTCTCATATTGGCTCATACATATTCTATGAAGATCTTTATCGGCAAACTACATAACAACATATGTTATTCCCTTTGTCATCGGTATGTTACTTTCCCGAGATTCGATCGTCGGTATCATCATACCTAGTTCAATCTCGTTACCAGCAAGTCTCCTTACTCGTTCCGTAATGCATCATCCCGCAACTAACTCATTAGTCACATTGCTTGCAAGGCTTATAGTGATGTGCATTACCGGAGGGCCCAGAGATACCTCTCCGATCTATGCCAACTCAGCAAACACAATCGGAGACACCTATAGAGCATCTTTATAATCACCCAGTTACGTTGTGACGTTTGATAGCACACAAAGTGTTACTCCGGTATTCAGGAGTTGCATAATCTCATAGTTAGAGGAATATGTATAAGTCCCGAAGAAAGCAATAGCAATAAAACTAAGCGATCATAATGCTAAGCTATAGCAATAAAACTAAACGATCATAATGCTAAGCTAACGGATGGGTCTTGTCCATCACATCATTCTCTAATGATGTGATCCCGTTCATCAAATGACAACACATGTCTATGGTCAGGAAACTTAACCATCTTTGATTAACGAGCTAGTCAAGTAGAGGCATACTAGGGACACTCTGTTTTGTCTGTATTCACACATGTACTAAGTTTCCGGTTAATACAATTCTAGCATGAATAATAAACATTTATCACGATATAAGGAAATATAAATAACAACTTTATTGTTGCCTCTAGGGCATATTTCCTTCAAAATTGTGGTGTATAAATCTTACCATACAATCAAGTAAAAGAGGAATGGAAAGTATGGCATGTGTGCTATCAAGCTTGGCATGCTCAAGGCATACAATCGGGTGGAATGGTGTTTTCTTAAGATGTTGAATTGGCGTGGAATTTCTCTTGTGTGGATAAGCATGATCATGTCTTGTATATCTTCTATTAATTACCAAGTTCGCTTCAACAAGGATGAAACAGGAAGGTTTGCCCCGACTAGGGGGTCTTCTGCAAGGTAGCCCCTTGTCGTCGTACCTATTTTTACTAGTGTATAATATTCAAATGCATGCAAAGGAATCAGGAGGCCTTATAGGGTTTGAGTGTGTCGGACAGTGTAGGATCGAAAGTATATCTAGAGGGGGTGATTAGACTACTTGACCAAATAAAAATCTAGCCTTTTCCCAATTTTAGTTCTTGGCAGATTTTAGCAACTTTGAACAAGTCAAGCAATCTTAACACAATTCAAGCAAGCATGCAACGAGTATATGAGCAGCGGAAAGTAAAGCATGCAACTTGCAAGAATGTAAAGGGAAGGGTTTGGAGGATTCAAACGCAATTGAAGACACGAATATTTTGTCGTGGTTCCGATAGGTGGTGCTATCGTACATCCACGTTGATGGAGACTTTAACCCACGATGGGTAATGGTTGCGCGAGTCCACGGAGGGCTCCACCCACGAAGGGTCCATGAAGAAGCAACCTTGTCTATCCCACCATGGCCATCGCCCACGAAGGACTTGCCTCACTGGCGGTAGATCTTCACGAAGTAGGCGATCCCCTTGCCCTTACAAACTCCTTGGTTCAACTCCACAATCTTGTCGGAGGCTCCCAAGTGACACCTAGCCAATCTAGGAGACACCACTCTCCAAGAAGTAACAAATGGTGTGTTGATGATGAACTCCTTGCTCTTGTGCTTCAAATGATAGTCTCCCCAACACTCAACTCTCTCACATAGGATATGGATTTGGTGGAAAGAATATTTGAGTGGAAAGCAACTTGGGGAAGGCTAGAGATCAAGATTCATATGGTATGAATGGAATATCTTCGTCTCAACACAAGTGTAGGTGGTTCTCTCTGAGAAAATATAGGTTGGATGTGTAGGTTTGTTCTGATGGCTCTCTCCACGAATGAAGAGGAGGTGGAGGGGTATATATAGCCTCCACACATAATCTAACCGTTACACATAACTTTCCAAACTCGGTGGGACCGAATGGTTAAACTCGGTCGGACCGATTCAGCAAAGCTAGTGATCATTAGGGTTTTCGGTGGGACCGACATGCAACTCGGTAGGACCGATAAGATTAGGGTTAGGGCATAAAGAAATCTCGGTGAGACCAATCACACAAACTCGGTGAGACCGATTTTGGTAATAAGCTAACCAGAGAGTTGATCAGGTAAACTCGGTGGGACCGATCGCTCATTTCGGTGAGACCGAAACGTTACGAAGTTAAAACAGAGAGTTTACATTGCAATCTCGGTGGGACCGATCGCTCATCTCGGTGAGACTGAAATGTTATGAAGGGAAACAGAGAGATTACAATCCCATCTCGGTGACACCGAGATCCCTATCGGTGAGACCTATTTGCCTAGGGTTTGTGGCAGTGGCTATGACATTTGAAACTCGGTGGCGCCGGATAGAAATAATTGATGGGGCCGAGTTTGACTTTTGGTTTAGGTCATATGTGGATGTGAGAAAGTAGTTGAGGGTTTTGGAGCATATAACTAAGCATTTTGAGCAAGATCCTCATTAAACAACACCTCATCCCTCCTTGATAGTATTGGCTTTTCCTATAGACTCAATGTGATCTTGGATCACTAAAATAGAAAATGTAGAGTCTTGAGCTTTGAGCTTGAGCCAATCCTTTGTCCTTAGCATTTTGAGGGGTCCACTTTTCTCATCCATGCCATGCCAATCATTGAGCTTTCCTGATATATTAATCTTGAAGTAGCATTAGCTCAATGAGCTATATCTTGTTAGGAATTACCAAAACCACCTAGGGATAGTTGCACTTTCAGACAACCCCATCTATTGCACATCTGTTATTTTCCGACGACTCTCTCTTACTGATGAAAGTTGATGTTGAAAATGATAGGACTCTGAGAAATGTTCTCCAAGCCTATAGTGCAACGCCATGTCAAAGAGTTAGTGATTCAAAATCAAGCATTTTTTTCCAACCCGTGTAATTTGATTGATACTGAAGTGGAGGTATGTTCAATTCTTAACATTATGATTGAAGCAATAATTGATAAATATTTAGGCCTCCAACCTCTATTTGGAGTCCAGAGATATGACAGTTTCCAGCATTTGATTGACAGGGTGTGTAAAAGTTTGGAAGGATACAAGGAGAAGATGCTCTCTTATGGAGGAAATGGGAGGAAATGAGACTCTTCTCAAGGCAGTGGCACAATAAATCACAACTTATGCCATGTCTATCTTCAATCTTCCTAAATAGATAACAAATATATCACATACGCTATATGACCCGTTACTAGCGGGAGACGAGGATGGAAATAAGTATACGCACTCGTTTGCATGGTGGAAGATGTATTCTTAAGAAAAGGTAATATCCAGAGAGTGAGTGGTGGTTACCAAATTAATATTTGGAATGAACCCATCATCCCTAATAGTACTTCAAGTAAAGTGCTCTCTACTATAGGCAATATTGTGGTTACAAAAGTGGCGAGCTAGAGACTAGCAATCAAAGCGAGGATATGGTTAGGGATTTATTGTTGTCAATTGATGTAGTCAGGATCCTAAAAATTCCCATGGCTATGGGCTAGTGGAGGATTCTATTTCTTGGAACTACACCAGATGAGGGTTGTTCACAGTTAGATCAGCGTGCTACAATCAGTGGGAGCACCAACATGGGTGAAAACTACACAAAGCAATAGTTTGAGCTCTTCCGAGTTGAACCCTGACTAGGTGCAGGTGTTGGGGAACGCAGTATTTCAAAAAAATTCCCATGATCACGCAAGATCTATCTAGGAGATGCATAGCAACGAGAGGGGAGAGTGTGTCTACGTACCCTCGTAGACCGAAAGCGGAAGCGTTTAGTAACGTGGTTGATGTAGTCGAACGTCTTCGCGATCCAACCGATCAAGTACCGAACACACGGCACCTCCACGATCTGCACATGTTTAGCTCGGTGATGTCCCTCGAACTTCTAGATCCATCTGAGGTCGAGGGAGAGTTTTGTCGGCACGATGGTGTGTTGACGATGATGATGAAGTCACGACGCAGGGCTTCACCAAAGCTCTACAATAATATGACCGAGGTGGAAATCTGTGGAGGGGGGCACCGCACACAGCTAAGATCAACTTGTGTGTCTATGGGGTGCCCCCTCCCCCATATATGAAGGAGTGGAGGAGGGGGAGGGCCGGCCTCCTATGGCACGCCCCAAGGGGGGATTCCTACTCCTACTAGGAGTAGGTTTCCCCCCTTTCCTAGTCCAACTAGGAGGGGGAAGTAAGGGAAGAGGGAGAGGAAGGAAAGGGGGGGCCTCCCCAATTTGGATTGGGCTTGGGGGGGCGCGCCCCACCACTTGTCTGCCTCCTCCTCTCTTCCTCATAGCCCATCAAGGCCCATTAACTCCCCGGGGGGTTCCGGTAACCCCCGGTACTACGGTAAATGCCTGAACTCATCCGAAACCATTCCGGTGTCCAAACATAACCTGCCAATATATCAATCTTCATGTCTCGACCATTTTGAGACTCCTCGTCATGTCCGTGATCACATTCGGGACTCTAAACTACCTTCGGTACATCAAAACACATAAACTCATAATACCGATCATCATCGAACATTAAGCGTGCGGACCCTATGGGTTCGAGAACTATGTAGACATGATCAAGACTCGCTTCCGATCAATAACCAATAGCGGAACCTGGATGCTCATATTGGTTCCTACATATTCTACGAAGATCTTTATCGGTCAAACCGCATAACAACATATGTTGTTCCCTTTGTCATCGGTATGTTACTTGCCCGAGATTCGGTCGTCGATATCATCATACCTAGTTCAATCTCGTTACCGGCAAGTCTCTTTACTCATCCCGTAATGCATCATCCCGCAACTAACTCATTAGTCACATTGCTTGCAAGGCTTATAGTGATGTGCATTACCGAGAGGGCCCAGAGATACCTCTCCGATACTCAGAGTGAAAAATCCTCATCTCGATCTATGCCAACTCAACAAACACCATCGGAGACACCTGTAGAGCATATTTATAATCACCCAGTTATGTTGTGACATTTGATAGCACACTAAGTGTTGGGGATATTACTACTGGGCATAAACCGGCCAGGACAAGCCGGGTTAACTTCACCAGTAGTTGAGTGTGATAAAAGCCCATGAGGGCAGATGAGGGCTAAAGGCCCATAATCAGTTTAAGGCCTATAGCTATAAACCGGCGTCGGTATGTAACTTGTGTTATAAGTTAGGAATAGTGGAGACCGAACCGGACACATCTATGAGCCGGTATCGGGACTCTGTAAACCGACGGGCGTCACCCATGTATATAAGGGGACGACCCGGCGGCGGTTCAAGGACAGACAACAACTCGAGACATAGGCGAAACTTATTTGCTCCCTAGTCATCGAAACACCCATCAATTCCATCACAACTAGACGTAGGCTTTTACCTTCATTGAAGGGGCCGAACTAGTATAAACTCTCTTGCGTCCTTGTGTCCGCTTTAACCCCTTCAAGCTAACTCGTAGCGATGGCTCCACGACTAAGTCCTTTCTCTAGGACATCTGCCGTGACAAAACCACGACAGTTGGCACCCACCGTGGGGCTATCGCACGATGGTTTCCGGTTCTTGGAGGGCCGCTTTGAAGGACTCGAGGGCTACGCTGTAGGCCGGATGACTAAGAGTCGTCGTGGCAAACTCTACATCGACGACGCAGGATGGGGCCCCGAGGCCGGCTCAATTGAGTACGGGTACCGGGTCCCCTTTGGTAGCATTCACGTTTTCATTGGCAAGATCGGTGAACCAGGCCCTGAGCCGGACATCTGCACCGACCTCGTCGAGACGGCTCAGCATACGCGACCCACCCGGGTTAAACCAGCCATGAAGCGTGCCTTCGTGGGAATGATCCATGGAGGGAGTTATGAGGATGGAGCGGAGCTTCGCGGGGCGACTGTCATTCGTTCCGGTGACGAATCTTCGACTGGAGAAACCGAATCTCTTTATCAGCTACAAGATGGCCGGATTGAGAGCTGTTCCGATGGGGACAGTATTCCGGACCCCTCTGATCTGCTTAACCGGGTTGGAATTTTCATGACCGGAACACAAGCAGCGCTTCACTCTTCGACAGCCGCGGCAACGATCTCCGGTTCAGCAGCGGCAACGGTTGCCGGGGCGGGAGGCCCTGTGCACCCACCGGCTCAGGTTCTATCAGAACTATTTGATGCGTTGGCTGTGCTTATGGCAGAAGTTAATCCACCAGATCAGGATGCTCACAACACGGAGATTGCAAAGGTAAAGGAACAAATCACCCAGGCCAAAACGGATCTGGCGGCTGAGGACACTAGGATGGCCGCAGAGCGGGCCGCTTTAGACGCACAGGCCTACAGGCTTATGTTGGATCAGAGCGCGTCGCATGAAGTCATGAGGAGGAAGCACCGGTCCCGTTTACCTCCGGTTTTCGAGGCCAGAGACCTTTTCAACACTCCAGGACCAAGAGCCAGTAATCCGCTGGAGGGGAACCGGGCAGAAGCCCCCAAGACCGGTGCACCGATTCAGCCCCGTCAGATGGACCCGCCTCGTCAAAACACCGTTATACCTCGGGATGCTTTAACACCTCCGGGTCACTACTCCAACCCAATGGACAATCTTGTTGCCGCTGCTGCACGACTGGAGGCCATTCCAGTTGAAGGTGACTCCCCGCAAGCAGTAGAGACGCGACGGGTCAAGGAACTTCTGAGGACAGCTTTGGCCCAACAGGAGGTGTACTCGTACAGCTGCGACCGAATCCACTCGACCCGCGCGTCCAAGCCGGAGCTATAGCAGACATATGGATGAACCAGCAGTGTCGAGTAATGAACGACGTGGAGCACCCCGTGGTAAAAACCCGACGGGTGGTGCTGATGACGCTCAGGAAGTGGTGAACTGGGCCCGAGCGCGTAGGGAGGCCGAGTTAGCCGCACAGCATCAGGCTCGGCAGCTCACGCCGGTTCGTCCAACCATTTCGATTGAACCTGGTGTTACTTCTAGTTATTTGGGGGTGCCTTGCCTCGTCCCCGCTTTACGCAACATGCGCTTGCCCAAGGATTTCAAAGGCCCACGCAAGGTATCAAATTATACGGCGGATCAACCACCAGAGACATGGGTAGAGAGCTATGAGATGGCCATGGAGATGCTTGATGTGGATGACACGGCGTGTGCGAAATACTTCACCATGATGCTTGAAGGAACGTCCCGTACTTGGTTAAAAAGCTTGCCCGCTAATTCTATCAGTTCATGGGCCCAATTACGAGCCCGGTTTATCAACAATTTCAAGGATACCTGTAAATAGCCTATGTCGATAGTGGACTTAGCTGCATGCGTCCAGGAGGAAGGAGAGTCAACGACTCATTGGGTGCGCCGGGTTTCACAAGTGTTGCACTCCTCAGACCGCATCAACGCTGACACCGCAGTATTAACCCTAGAAGGCAACTGCCGGTTTGGGCCCCTGAAGTTGAAATTGGGACGGATGAAGCGTCATTGCACCGACATGGGGACCCTCATGGCCGCTTTGGTAAAATATGCTGATTCTGATAGTACCAAGGATCCCAAATCTGATGATGACAAGACAGGGAAGGGGAAGAAGAACAGCAGCTCCAAAGGTCAGCAGCATCACTGGGTAGGCAATGGCGGAGGAGGCAAGCGTAAAGCGGATGGCAACATGGATTTTGTGGCTAATACCAACGTACAGGACAATGGCCAGCGGCGCAAGGGTAGGCCGAAAAATCGTAGTGGAGCGCCCAACCCCAACCCAAACCGCCTGAACTATCTGCTAAGCCAGCCCTGTCCAAGACATAGGACGAAGGAGGAGCCAGCAAACCACCTTTGGAAGGATTGCTTTATTATGCAGGAGTTCAAAAATTCTATTAATTTCCGGTATGATCACGGATCTGGCGGTGGCTCAGGGTCCGGGCTGGGTTACGGTGGAGGAAGTTCCGGTTCAGGATTTAATGGTAATCCGGGCGGACATAATGGTCAAAATAGTCAGAACAACCAGGGTGGTTACAACCAACAGCAGCAACAGTCAGGTTACCAAAGCAACCCAAAGCAGTTGAGTAATGGGCAGTACCATGTCTTTACCACTAGCTTGGACAAGCGAGACCGGAAGGTTCAGAGGCGGGCAGTCAACTCTGTTGAACCGACCACACCCCGTTATCTACGTTGGTCTGAACAGCCAATCATATGGAGCAGAGAGGATCACCCACTCCAGGTCGATAATCCGGGTCAGTTGGCTCTGGTGGTGGTGCCTCAGGTGGGAGGTTATAAGTTCACCAAGGTGCTCATGGATGGAGGGAGCAGCATTAACATCCTATACTATGAGACCTTCCGTCGTATGGGACTAACAGATAAGAATCTCAAATCGTCCAATACAGTATTCCACGGTGTAGTGCCTGGCAGATCAGCATATCTCGTTGGTAAGATAGCTCTTGAAGTGGCCTTTGGGGATGATCATGATTCCAGGTCAGAGACATTAACGTTTGAAGTGGTGAAAATCCAAAGTCCATATCATGCCCTGTTTGGGCGTCCGGCATACGCCAAGTTTATGGCTCGCCCTATTATGTGTATTTGAAGCTCAAGATGCCGGGTCACAAGGGGACAATAACGGTTCACGGAAGCCGCAAAATCGCTTTGGAATGTGAGGAAGGAGATGCGGCTTATGCAGAGTCGGTTTGTGCCACCGAGGAGTTGAAGTACTATAAAGACAATGTTGATCCGGCGGACATCACTCCGTTGAAGAAGCCAACTATGGAGCATGATCCGGCCCTGAAGTTCAAATCAGCAGCAGAAACTAAGCTTGTTGACTTCGTACCTGGCGATTCGTCCAAGCAGTTCAGCATTAGTGCCAACTTGGATCCGAAATAGGAAAGCGCGCTCATCGAGTTCATCCGTGAGATTCGGGACATTTTTGCATGGAATTCCTCTGACATGCCAGGTGTACCGAGGCAACTCGCTGAGCACACACTTAATGTGGATCCTAAATACAAACCGGTGAAACAGTTCCTCCGTCGGTTTAACGAAGAAATATGCAAGGCGATTGGAGAAGAGGTAGCCAGGCTCTTAGCAGCTGGCTTTATTGTTGAAGTTTTTCACCCTGAGTGGCTTGCCAATCCGGTGCTGGTCCTCAAGAAAAACGGCACCTGGCGCATGTGTGTGGATTACACAGATCTTAATAAAGCTTGTCCAGCAGATCCTTTTGCCCTCCCCCATATTGATCAAATTATTGATGCTACGGCGGGTTGTGAGGGTTTAAGTTTTTTGGATGCATATTCTAGCTATCATCAGATCAAAATGGTAGTTAAGGACCAGGAGAAGACGGCATTTATAACTCCCTTCGGAGCCTTCTGCTATGTGTCTATGCCCTTCGGGATCAAGAGTGCTCGGGCAACTTATCAACGGTGTGTACAAAATTGTCTTCACAAGCAAACCGGTGAAACAGTTCCTCCGCTGGTTTAATGAAGAAAGACGCAAGGTGATTGGAGAAGAGGTAGCCAGGCTCTTAGCAGCTGGTTTTATTGTTGAAGTTTTTCACCCTGAGTGGCTTGCCAATCCGGTGCTAGTCCTTAAGAAAAACGGCACCTGGCGTATGTGTGTGGATTACACAGATCTTAATAAAGCTTGTCCAGCAGATCCTTTTGCCCTCCCCCGTATTGATCAAATCATTGATGCTACGACGGGTTGTGAGCGTTTAAGTTTTTTGGATGCATATTCTGGCTATCATCAGATAAAAATGGCAGTTAAGGACCAGGAGAAGACGGCATTCATAACACCCTTTGGAGCCTTCTGCTATGTGTCTATGCCCTTTGGGCTTAAAAGTGCCCAGGCAACTTATCAACGGTGTGTACAAAATTGTCTTCACAAGCAGATTGGCCGTACTGTACATGCTTACGTGGATGATATCGTGGTTAAATCCAGGGAGAAGGAGACTACGGTTGATGATTTGAAGGGAACCTTTGATAACCTAAGGACGTACAAGATGATGCTTAATCCGGACAAGTGTGTCTTTGGTGTACCGGCGGGCAAGTTATTGGGTTTTCTGGTGTCCAACAGGGGAATTGAGGCTAATCCGGAGAAGATCACGGCCATCACCTCCCTGGCTAAACTGAAGTGTATCAATGATGTTCAACGCCTGGCAGGCCGGATTGCCGCGTTAAGCCAGTTTATCAGCCGCCTTGGTGAGAAGGCGATCCCTTTGTATCAGATGTTGAAGAAGACAGATCAGTTTGTCTGGAGTTCTGCTACTGATGAAGCATTTGAGGGCTTAAAGCGGCAATTAGCCAATCTGCCTGTGCTCGCCGCTCCCATTGACAAGGAGCCGTTACTGCTATATGTTGCTGCTAATGCTCGTGCGGTCAGCGTGGCTATTGTGGTGGAACGAAAGGAGGCAGGTAAGGAGCATCCGGTTCAATGTCCGGTCTATTATATCAGCGAGGTACTCATTGAGTCCAAGCAAAGGTATCCGCATTGGCAGAAGCTGGTGTACGGAGTTTTTATGGCAAGCCGGAAGCTTAAGCAATAGTTCCAAGGGCACCCAATTACGGTGGTCAGTTCTGCTCCTTTGGGAGATATCATCCAGAATCGGGAAGCAACTGGCCGGATTGCAAAGTGGGCTATAGAGCTGGGGCCGTACGGTTTGAAATATGTGCCTCGGACAGCGATTAAGTCTCAGGCACTTGTTGATTTCATCAATGATTGGATGAAAATGCAAGCACCTAAAGAAAAACCGGATCATACGTATTGGACCATCCATTTTGACAGATCCATGCAGTTGGAAGGCTCGGGGGCTGGTGTCGTATTAACTTCCCCACGAGGTGATAAGTTTTGTTATGTTCTCCGTTTAATGTTCCCTTGTACTAACAATGTAGCTGAGTATGAAGCCTTGCTCCATGGTCTTTGGATGGCTAAGGAGATGAATCTAAGTCGATTTAAGTGCTTCGGTGATTCGGACCTTGTGGCTTAGCAAGTGTCTGGCACTTGGGACTCCAAGGACCCACTCATGGCAGCATATCGTCTTGACGTGGATATTGTTGCAGGTTATTTCAGAGGCTATCAGGTGGACCACGTGGACCGGCGGAAAAATGAAGTGGCGGACGCTTTAAGCTGGCTGGGCTCTTAGCGCAAACCGGTCCCACCCAATGTTTTTCTGGATGTGCTGCACAACCCGTCGGTGAAGATCCCTGGTGAAGAGGATTTGGCCATTCCTGATCCGGAGGCTCAATTGGTGGCAGTTCTTCATGTTATTCCGGATTGGACGCTTCCTTATCTGGCGCACAAGAATCGGGGCGAGTTGCCAGAAGATGAGATTCTGGCCCGGCAGATAATCCGGCAATCCAAGTCCATGGCTGTCATCAACGGTGAGTTGCATCATTGCAGTGTATCAGGAGCTTTTCAACGTTGCGTATCTCCTGAAGAAGGCCGTGAAATTTTGCGTGAGATCCATGAAGGAGATTGTGGTCACCACGCCGGTTCAAAGTCTCTGGCGGCTAAAGCGTTTCGCCATGGTTTCTATTGGTTAACTGCTCATGCTGATGCGAAGGATCTAGTCAAACGATGTGATGGTTGCCAAAGGTTTTCAAGACGTGCTCATGTACCGACTCAAGAATTGAGGATGATTCCAATTACTTGGCCGTTTGCGACTTGGGGGCTGGATATGGTTGGGCCTTTCAAAAGGTCCAAAGATAAGAAGACCCACCTCCTGGTGGCGGTGGACAAGTTTACAAAGTGGGTGGAGGCGGAACCTGTTAGCAAGTGTGATGCGGCCACGGCGGTTCAGTTCATCAAAAAGGTGATTTTTCGATTTGGCTTTCCGCACAGTATTATCACAGATAATGGTACCAATTTATCCAAAGGTGCTATAAAGGAGTTCTGTGAACGGGAGCACATCCGGCTCGACGTTTCATCAGTGGCACATCCACAGTCCAATGGTCAAGCAGAAAGAGCTAATCAAGAGATCTTGAGAGGCATCAAGCCCCGGCTCATGGTTCCTTTGTAGAGAACGCCGGGTTGTTGGGTAGAAGAATTACCATCTGTGTTATGGAGCATCAATACATGTGACACTCCCAAAAAAATTTAATTGGTTTTCATCAAAAACTTTGTTGAAATTTTTTTTTTGAAAGGGATTTAAGGATTTCTTTTCCAGAAATCCTTCCTCTCAAAACTTCCTTTCTTTGGCAAGGATTTGATTTTTTTTCAAAACTATGGTGTTTGATCTTTTGAAACTCCTTCTCTGTTGGTTCTCTCTCAAATTATTTTGGGAGTTTTAATCTTTTTCTCTTAAAAAGAAACTCTATGAAAATTTGGATTTTCATATCCTAGAAACCACCCATGATCTTTGTATTTTTGCCCATGTGATAAGACCCCTCCAAAACCTCCCCTCCTCCTTGTAATCAACCTAAGTTCTCTGTCCCAACTCATCCAAGCAAGTTTTGGATTTTATTCTAATTATTTTTCCCTCAAAACCATTTCTGCAAATTATTTGGACCCTGAGTGGTTTTCAAAGCAAGTACCCTATTGCATTTGAGTTTTGACCTAAAACCAACTCCTCTGGATTGTCCTTAGCATCCACAACCCAGAACCATCTTGACCCACTCCTCCCCTTTTCAAAATTTTCAAAATTCAGTCTCTGCAAGTTTGGACCAGATTTGCCAAATTTGGTGAAATTCATATCTACACTTCTCCAAAAATTCCACCAAAATTCAGGCACCCTACTGGAGCAATGAGTAGCCACTCCACCAAAAATCAGCTCAAGGAAAAATCCCCAGAGGCCAAAAACATTCTGTCGAACACCTGAGCTGCACTGTTCCTTTGCAAATTCAGTAAATTCAGATTTCAGTGTTGTTTTTCGTCCGTCAGCTCCACTCACGCGCAGATAGTGCGCTTGGCGCGTTGCGCACGGCCTCTTCTCCCTGGCCAGCACCCCCGCACGCGTGCTTGGCGTCTTCCCGGCGTCGGTGGCGCCCCTGGCCGCCCGCGCCGGCGTGTCTTGCGGCGGCCGAAACCCCGTTACAGCCGACAGGGGACAAGAACGGCGGCTCAACGCCGTTCCACGCCGCCCATCGCCCCTCTGCTCTCCGCGTGGCCTCATGCGTGCCAGCGCACGCCCGTGGCACCGCCACCGTGGCCGGCAAGCACGGGACGCGCTCCCTGCCGCCGACGGGCCCGCGCCGCCCCGTTCTGTCGAACTCACCCCCAAAGCACCAAACTCCAGCTCGATTAGCACCAAAACGGAACCGTGGACCTCCACGATGACGCACAACGTCCTAATTACCCCGACCAAGCCCTGCGCCGCCGTAATCGTCACCGGAGACCCCCATTCACGGCCACCGCCTCGGACCGCCTATATAAAGGGCTCCCAAGCTCACCCTCGTGCATGCATCATCACCACACCTCACCAAGGCTCTGCCAAGCCACTCGGAGGACCTCGAGGAGGTCTCCTCCCCCAACTCCGGCCGCCCCGATCCGCCTCGGCCTCCACCACGATTCGCTCCGGTGAGGCCGTCTCCGGCGCCCAAACCCCGTCAGTTACTCCCTCTAGCACCCAGCAAGCTAACGCCAGCATCAATTTGTCCTTCGCAGCTCTCTCCGACGAGTCCCTCGATCACCCGAGCCGCCGTCCGCCGGAGCAAAGCTCGCCGTCGACGTGGTACTCGCCGGCGACCACCACCACCACCAACCGACGCGGGTAGGTGCCCTGATCACGGAGGTACCTTTCGATCCCCCTGCCTCGCCGTGGATCGCCGCCGGCGACCACCGCGTCTCTCGGGCGCCGACGAGCTTCGTCCCCCCCCATTTGAAAGTTTAAACCCGACGAGTGGGACCCCACCGTCAGCCTCTCTGTCTCTTCTAAATGAATCGTTTTCTGGAAGCGCCTTCTGGCAAAATACGCTTTCCCCTCTGGGCTGGCGTATTGAACACTGGAACGTTTTCTGTTTTTATGAGCTAGCCCCTGGAAACTTTCTGTTTCATTACAGATGAGTCCCTGGACAAAAACCTTTATAACTTTTAAACAGAATAATATTTTTGATTGATTCTTTTTCTGTACTCTTCATATTTTTGTCTAGTTTTTTATCATATTTTTTTGAAATTTTTTTGGAATACTTTCTGTGCACCTCACGGTATTCACGATAGCACGTATATTTTCTTTATACCATAGATACCGAAGGAGGTGACGGGACCGCAAACTTCACCGAGCTAGGCTCCGACTACTCCGAACCAGGCAAGCATGTTTGAACTTTTGATATGATGAGTGTCTTGGCATGTTTTGCATGTAGTTAGTCTCATGGCATGTTGTTGAGCATACCGATGAGCGTTATTTCCATGCATTGTCGAGGTAAGTGAGTTCGATGATCCATAAGTGGATGGATGTGAATATGAATGGCCATGTGTTGGCATGAGGATGGGTAAGATGGCAGTGTTGTAGCATGCCAATCTTATGCCAGACTATGTGACTGCAGTGTCAAACCGTATCAGTCCAGTTTCTCCCATTTCCTTCCCTGTACTACCACATGTTTTCCGCAAGGAATATGGCTTAGTAAGTTGCAAACCGCTTTTCTGGTACACACCAAAAGGAGAGGCCGGGATGATGATTCCATGGCCCTGGATTAAAGCCAGTCATCCGGTCGGGGGGCATGGGTGTTTCCGGTTGGGACCGAGAGGGGGGCACCCCTTAGAGCGCGCGTATATAAATTTGATCCCATGCTATTCGAGATTGTGATCTCCCTGTCTCAAAAGTTTTTCTTGGACGATGGCTAGGGTGATTCCTAGCATCGAGAGGTAGGATGGGTGTGTACTGGTTAGCTGTGTTTCTTCCGAAATACCATAAACGGAACTAGTCCTTCGTGACTACGGAAATCCGTTGGCTGTGGGAAATTTTTGTACAAACTCTGCAGAGTCATATATTTCCTTGAATCATCTATTCTATGTCCAAGTTCAGTATCATCTTATCCTGACAAGTGCCAGTTTTGATGACAGAGACTCCGGTGAATCGTATGAGTGCTAATTCCGGTTAAATGATTATTCCTGTGGATGGACCAACTCGTTTATTTTCATGAATCGAATGTTGGTTATGAGTATTATTTACTTGTGAATAAAAGCCCTTTATGTGATGTCGCTCAGACGTCTGACTGTGGCATTGTTATATGTTACTTTCGATAAAAGCCCTTTCTGTGATGTCGCACAGACGTCCGACTGTGGCGTTTCTTTTAAAGCCCTTTCTGTGATGTCGCTCAGACGTCCGACTGTGGCGTTTCTTTTAAAGCCCTTTCTGTGATGTCGCTCAGACATCCGACTGTGGCGTTTCTTTTAAAGCCCTTTCTGTGATGTCGCTCAGACGTCCGACTGTGGCGTTTCTTTTAAAGCCCTTTCTGTGATGTCGCTCAGACGTCCGACTGTGGCGTTTCTTTTAAAGCCCTTTCTGTGATGTCGCTCAGATGTCCGACTGTGGCATTTCTTTTAAAGCCCTTTATGTGGTGTCGCTAAGACGCCCGACTGTGGCATCATTTTCTTATATTTAATTGTCCACCCTTCGAGGTGTCGCTTCAGACACCCGATCGGTTTTCATTTATGTTTTGGGATTTCAGGCGGACTACCGCCGTTTCCCTTTTCCTTACTTCGTTATGCAAATTTTTAAATGTACATTTGTGAATTAATCGTGACGCATTCATGCATGCATTTGTTATATCTTACGTCTGAACTGTCTTGTGAGTACTTTCAAAGTACTCACTGGCTTGTTGATTTGGCCAGATGCTGACGAAGGCGATCTCATGGATGAAGAGTTCGATAGTGAGTCCGACGCCTAGAGGAATCCCAGTCAGTCTCGTGCGACCCTGGATTTGGTCACTGTATTATATCCGCTTCCGCTACCAAATAAATACATCGAGCCTCACCTCGACGCCCGATGAGATGCCAGTTTTAGAGTCATGTTTTCCACTTCCCGCTGTGCTTTTCCACCACCACCCTATCCTCGAGTCAGTAGTATGCCTCCACACCAGTGTGTCATGTCCGCCATTATGTATAATTATTGGCGTGCTTGTAATAATTTGGTTGAGCAACCGTAGCTCGACCCTGTAATATATTTTATGCTACTGGCTTATTGTATCAAGAATCTGTCTACCGGTAAGGAGAAATTTTCTCATACTGGACTCAAAAGATTGGTTTCTCAAAAAATATTTTTATTGGAAAACCGGTCGTGACAAGCTTGGTATCAGAGCCAGGATGACTGTAGGAAGCCACTAGGTGCGATCGCTAATTGGTTATTAGCATGTTTGAGCCTTTTTCTTATTTTCTTGATTGTAGTCATTTTCTGTCAGTCAGCATAAATTTATGTTCTGACCATGCAGAATTTTTTCCTACTTTTGTAGATGGCCGACAACAACTGCGAGTCTCAGACCTTCGCCAACGTGCCCGATGGGTTCGTCAAGCTTCTCTCCTTCATCGTTCAGGTCGCGATGGGGCCATCTGTGCGCCCTGTCTTCACACTCTGCCAGCACCGAGTCAACGACAGTCTGACCATGCACCAGGTCACGGTGCAGTTCAAGGGAGGGCGTGGTGAGTTACGCCGCTTCCGGTTCTTGGGAAGAGCCATGCCTACGGAGAAGCATGCTATGCAGATGGCAGCCCGCGAGGCGATAGCTCGTCTCAGGGATGTCCTCCCCGTGATGAAGACTCGTCGTTACCGTTATCTTCCATGCCATGTGCCTTACACCTGTCACTACGCATTCTCCTGCCCCAGAGGAGAACGAGACGAGGCTTTTGAGATGCTTATTGAGTATCTCCGGGCCCTGGAGGCAGCCTTCGACAACCTGGTGGACGACTTCGTGGCTGCCCGCATGGACTCGGTTCATGGCTGTGCTGCCAACAGGAGGGAGCTCCTACCCACCGCACCGCCACTGACTTGGGTCTCGTCCTCAGCATCTTATGCCCCTACTCGTCGCCTGCCTACCGCCGAAGAGTTCAACCAAGTTATTGCGCCCACTCCAGCGCGCACTGCACCACCCTGCGCGCCCACTCCTGTTCGTGTTGCTCCGCCCCTGGCACCCGCTCCATCCACTCAGCGCAACACTACATGTATGGAGCCTATTAGCGAGGAGGAAGTCGAGTCTCCAGCCTCGCTACGCCTCACCCTCTGCAGGGCAAAGGAGGTCGTCAACATCTCCACCTGAGTACGCTTAGCCGCCATGCATGTACTGCTTTGTATGATATGTTTATATGTACATAGGTTGTGAGAAGTAGCTTGTTTGCGCATCATGTAGGATCTGGAGAAGTGCACTAGCCTAAATAACATGTCAGGATTATGTACGCATATCCTGAGTGACGTATTGTATAATTACCGCTCGCGTGTAAGATATGTAATGAGCAGTCCTTCCCCGTGCGCAAATCGATTTGTTTTTCTTGAGTAAGCTTGGTTATTTAATTTTTATTTGCCAGCCTTATGCATTTACGGAATCGTTTTTGCGACTCTTTTCGCTTTTCTTATGGATTTTACAAAATATATCCCCAGAGTGAAAAATGTCTCGTCCTTGGACTCGCTCCATGCCAACTCCACCAGAGGAAAATTATGATACACAACCAAGCAACGAGTTCACTCAGGGACAGTCAAGCCAACAGGGCAGTGAATCGGCACTTTCACAAATGTGCCGCCTTTATGAGCAGAGTCAGCAACAACATCGGGAAATGATGAACCAAGTCATCAACATGGGAAATCACCATGGACAGTATCAGCAGCATTCCAAGTTATCTGAGCTACAGAAGACACGCCCCCAAACATTTTCTCATACAGACAAACCTCTTGAAGCCGAGGACTGGCTTCGAGATATGGAGAGAAAATTAATTATTGCAAAATTTTCAGACCCCGAAAAGGTGTTGTATGCTCCGCACTATCTCACAGGAGCAGCCGCATCATGGTGGGAGAATTTTCTGCACATGCACCCCAACGAAAATGATATAACCTGGGATGATTTCAAGGAAGGTTTCCGCGGTGCACACATTCCCAAGAGTATTATGAAAATCAAGAAGAGAGAGTTCGATGACCTCAAACAAAGGAACATGACAGTGTCAGAATACAACGGTCAATTTACTCTATTGTCCCGCTACGCCAATGAAGAACGTATGACTGAAAGCAAGAAGATGGAGAAATTCCTTGACGGTCTGGCACCCGCGCTTAAATGCCAACTGGTCGTTCACACTTTCCCAGATTTTAAGACGCTAGTGGACAAAGCTATTACTCTGGAAAATGAGAGACGTAGCTTGGAGGATTTACGCAAGCGAAAAAGAGACCAGGCTACTCTTGCGCGCAACCACTGAAGCAGGACAGATTTTCAGAAAGGTGGGACACACAAGCCTACGACAAACATCTCATGCTCAACCAAGAATTTCCATGCAAGGGACAAAGAGTTCACATATTGCCCAGGCGTTACTTGCTATGCTTGCGGAGAAGAAGGGCACTACGCCAAACAGTGCCCCAAGCCAAGGAACTCGGCCCCGAAGCCAAACAATGGTGGAAATAATTCAGCACCCAAGCGCAGCAATTTCAACCCCAACAACAACCACAGGAAGGGTCATCTAAACCACGTGACCAAAGAAGAAGCACAAAACGCTCCGGATATCGTACTCGGTACGTTTCCTGTCAACACAATACCTGCAACGGTTTTGTTTGATTCTGGAGCTTCTCACTCATTCATTTCGAAAAGTTTTGCTTTGCAAAATAATTTTTTGATGTTTCCCTTGGAAAAATCCATGATCATCAAGTCCCCTGGGATTCAGCAAGTTACCCAGAGTTACTGTCAGAATGTGGTTATTGAGTTCGAAGGATTGAAATTCTACGCCAATCTTATTGTGTTGGAAAATAAAGGACTGGATGTCATCCTAGGGATGGATTGGTTAACCACCAACAAGGGGTTTATCGACTGTTTCAACAGGACCGTAATTCTCACACACCACCAAGGGAAGACAATAAGAGTATCAGCCAAGGAAAGAAAAATACACCGACAGCCGAGATTGAATAAGGTGGACGTTTCTGAGTTAAGCAAGGTTCCAGTGGTATGTGAATTTCCAGATGTATTTCCCGAAGAACTACCAGGCATGCCACCGGACCGAGAAATAGAATTCAGCATTGAGCTAGCACTAGGAACCACCCCCATATACAAGAAACCATACAGAATGGCACCATCCGAATTGATTGAGTTGAAGAAACAAATAAAGGAATTACTGGACAAGGGATACATTCGAGCCAGCTCCTCACCTTGGGGATCACCAATTTTATTTACCAAAAAGAAAGATGGAACACTGAGATTGTGCATAGACTACCGAGCACTTAACATGGTCACAGTCAAGAACAAATACCCGATGCCACGAATAAATGATTTATTTGATCAGCTCGCTCAGGCCAAGGTATTCTCAAAGATTGACTTAAGGTCAGGATATCATCAATTAAAAGTACGAACAGAAGATATCCCCAAAACAGCCTTCACCTCCAGATATGGACTATATGAGTTCACAGTTATGCCTTTTGGGCTAACTAATGCCCCTGCATATTTTGTTCACCTCATGAACAAAGTATTTATGAAGTATATGGACAAGTTCGTTGTGGTATTCATCGATGATATTCTAGTATACTCCAAGACACCAGAAGAGCACGCGGAACATCTCAGGATTGTGCTAGGAGAACTCAGAAAACACCAATTGTATGCCAAGTTCAGCAAGTGCGAATTTTGGCTAAGACAAGTAGGCTTTCTAGGACACGTGCTGACCCAAGACGGTATCGCAGTGGACCCGGAGAAAGTCAGGGCCATACTTGACTGGAAGGCACCAGCCAGCGTAACTGACGTACGAAGTTTCTTGGGAATGGCAGGATATTACCGCAGATTTATTGAAGGATTCTCCACCCTAGCCAAGCCAATGATGCAGTTACTCAAGAAAGATAAGAAACTTGAATGGACAGAAGCCTGCGAGAAGAGTTTCCAAGAGTTAAAACGGAAACTAACAACAGCACCGGTATTAATCGTACCCGACATACACAAGAATTTTGAAGTGTATTGTGATGCGTCCAGAAAGGGTCTCGGATGCGTGTTGATGCAAGAAGGCAAGGTTGTTGCATACGCTTCACGACAACTCCGCAAGCATGAGGAAAATTATCCCACTCATGACTTAGAAATGGCAGCAGTTATTCATGCACTTAAGGAATGGAGGCATTTCTTGCTTGGGAATCGATGTGAAATTTACACGGACCATAAAAGTCTCAAATATATTTTCACACAGCCAGAACTAAACTTACGACAACGACGTTGGTTGGAATTGGTAAAGGATTATGATGTTGGTATCCACTATCATCCAGGGAAAGCAAATGTAGTGGCCGATGCTCTTAGTCGGAACCCCAGCTCTGACAAAAATAGTCTGCAAAGCTTAAGGCCTGAATTCCAACAAGAATTTGCCAAACTCAACTTGTCAATAATCACGGAAGGCACCATATCAAACTTGGAAATAAAGCCCGACCTTGTGGAGAGAATTAAAGAAGCTCAGCCCGGCCACCCCAGTATTGAAGGAATTAAAAGAAAGGTGAGCATGGGCAAGGCCTCGGAGTTCATCATAGGCGATGATGGAATATTACGGTACGAAGACAGACTCTGTGTGCCAAACATAGAAGACCTCAAACAGCAAATCCTAGCTGAAGCACACACCACTCCATATTCAATCCACCCTGGAGGAACCAAAATGTATAAGGATATTCAGGAAAGATTTTGGTGGCACGGTATGAAGAGGGACATAGCCACATTCGTTGCATGTTGCGATTCTTGTCAACGCATAAAAGCTGAACATCAGAGACCAGCCGGACTACTGCAACCAAACAAAATACCTGAGTGGAAATGGGATGAAATAGGGATGGATTTTATTGTCGGACTACCTCGGTCACGACACGGGAATGATGCCATATGGGTTATCACCGATAGATTAACCAAGGTGGCACATTTCATTCCAGTAAGGACAACCTACAACACTCAGAAGCTTGCCAGGATTTATCTGTCCCGTATAGTTTGTCTACATGGAGTCCCGAAGACTATAATATCTGACCGAGGCACTCAATTTGTCTCGAAATTCTGGGATCATTTACAACAGGCTCTGGGAACTCAATTGGTCTTCAGTACAGCCTACCATCCCCAGACTGATGGACAGACTGAACGCGTAAACCAAATTTTAGAAGACATGCTGAGAGCATGTGTCCTCACCTATGGAACCAGTAGGGAGGAAAGTCTGCCATATGCCAAGTTCGCATACAACAACAGCTACCAGGCCAGCCTGCGAATGGCACCTTTTGAAGCCCTATACGGACGGAGGTGTCGTACCCCGCTAAATTGGTCAGAGACCGGAGACAGCCGTATCTTCGGCCCAGACATGCTCAAAGAAGCCGAGGAAAAAGTCAAGCTAATCAGGGACCGACTCAAGACCGCTCAAAGCCGACAGAAGAGTTATTACGATCAGAAACATCATGGGGTCAATTTTGAACCCAGTGAATTTGTGTACCTACGAGTATCACCTATGAGGGGACTACAACGGTTCAAGATTAAAGGGAAGTTAGCACCAAGATTAAAGGGAAGTTAGCACCAAGATTCATTGGACCATTCTGCATAGTGGCACGAAGAGGCACTATAGCCTACCAGCTAGACTTACCCGAAGACTTGTCCGACATTCACAACGTGTTCCACGTCTCTCAATTAAGGAAGTGCGTAAGCAAACCAGAGAAGCAAGTATCCCATGAGAACATTGACGTGCAACTAGACCTCACTTATCGGGAACACCCCGTAAAAATATTAGAGGAGTCTGAAAGGAGGACCCGACACAAAACCATCAAGTTTTTTAGAGTTCGGTGGAGCAATCACACCGAAAGTGAAGCAACGTGGGAAAGAGAGGATTTTCTTCGGACAGAGCATCCACACTTATTTAAGGATCAGCTGAAATCTCGGGGACGAGATTTTTCCTAAGGGGGTAGGTGCTGTGACACTCCCAAAAAAAATTTAATTGGTTTTCATCAAAAACTTTGTTGAAATTTTTTTTGAAAGGGATTTAAGGATTTCTTTTCCAGAAACCCTTCCTCTCAAAACTTCCTTTCTTTGGCAAGGATTTGATTTTTTTTTTCAAAACTATGGTGTTTGATCTTTTGAAACTCCTTCTCTGTTGGTTCTCTCTCAAATTATTTTGGGAGTTTTAATCTTTTTCTCTTAAAAAGAAACTCTATGAAAATTTGGATTTTCATATCCTAGAAACCACCCATGATCTTTGTATTTTTGCCCATGTGATAAGACCCCTCCAAAACCTCCCCTCCTCCTTGTAATCAACCTAAGTTCTCTGTCCCAACTCATCCAAGCAAGTTTTGGATTTTATTCTAATTATTTTTCCCTCAAAACCATTTCTGCAAATTATTTGGAGCCTGAGTGGTTTTCAAAGCAAGTACCCTATTGCATTTGAGTTTTGACCTAAAACCAACTCCTCTGGATTGTCCTTAGCATCCACAACCCAGAACCATCTTGACCCACTCCTCCCCTTTTCAAAATTTTCAAAATTCAGTCTCTGCAAGTTTGGACCAGATTTGCCAAATTTGGTGAAATTCATATCGACACTTCTCCAAAAAATCCACCAAAATTTAGGCAGCCTACTGGAGCAATGAGTAGCCACTCCACCAAAAATCAGCTCAAGGAAAAATCCCTAGAGGCCAAAAACATTCTGTCGAACACTTGAGCTGCACTGTTCCTTTGCAAATTCAGTAAATTCAGATTTCAGTGTTGTTTTTCGTCCGTCAGCTTCACTCACGCGCCGACAGTGCGCTTGGCGCATTGCGCGCGGCCTCTTCTCCCTGGCCAGCACCCCCGCACGCGCGCTTGGCGTCTTCCCGGCGTCGGTGGCGCCCCTGGCCGCCCGCGCCGGCGTGTCTTGCGGCGGCTGAAACCCCGTTACAGCCGACAGGGGACAAGAACGGCGGCTCAATGCCGTTCCGCACCGCCCATCGCCCCTCTGCTCTCCGCCTGGCCTCATGCGTGCCAGCGCACGCCCGTGGCACCGCCACCGTGGCCGGCAAGCACGGGACGCGCTCCCTGCCGCCGACGGGCCCGCGCCGCCCCGTTCTGTCGAACTCACCCCCAAAGCACCAAACTCCAGCTCGATTAGCACCAAAACGGAACCGTGGACCTCCACGATGACGCACAACGTCCTAATTACCCCGACCAAGCCCTGCGCCGCCGTAATCGTCACCGGAGACCCCCGTTCACGGCCACCGCCTCGGACCGCCTATATAAAGGGCTCCCGAGCTCACCCTCGTGCACGCATCATCACCACACCTCACCAAGGCTCTGCCAAGCCACCCGGAGGACCTCGAGGAGGTCTCCTCCCCCAACTCCGGCCGCCCCGATCCGCCTCGGCCTCCACCACGATTCGCTCCGGTGAGGCCGTCTCCGGCGCCCAAACCCCATCAGTTACTCCCTCTAGCACCCAGCAAGCTAACGCCAGCATCAATTTGTCCTTCGCAGCTCTCTCCGACGAGTCCCTCGATCACCCGAGCCGCCGTCCGTCGGAGCAAAGCTCGCCGTCGACGTGGTACTCGCCGGCGACCACCACCACCACCAACCGACGCGGGAAGGTGCCCTGATCATGGAGGTACCTTCCGATCCCCCTGCCTCGCCGTGGATCGCCGCCGGCGACCACCGCGGCTCTCGGGCGCCGACGAGCTTCGTCCCCCCCCCATTTGAAAGTTTAAACCCGACGAGTGGGACCCCACCGTCAGCCTCTCTGTCTCTTCTAAATGAATCGTTTTTTGGAAGCGCCTTCGGGCAAAATACGCTTTCCCCTCTGGGCTGGCATATTCAACACTGGAACGTTTTCTGTTTTTATGAGCTAGCCCCTGGAAACTTTCTGTTTCATTACAGATGAGTCCCTGGACAAAAACCTTTATAACTTTTAAACAGAATAATATTTTTGATTGATTCTTTTTCTGTCCTCTTCATATTTTTGTCTAGTATTTTATCATATTTTTTTGAAAATTTTTTGGAATACTTTCTGTGCACCTCACGGTATTCACGATAGCGCGTATATTTTCTTTATACCATAGATACCGAAGGAGGTGACGGGACCGCAAACTTCACCGAGCTAGGCTCCGACTACTCCGAACCAGGCAAGCACGTTTGAACTTTTGATATGATGAGTGTCTTGGCATGTTTTGCATTTAGTTAGTCTCATGGCATGTTGTTGAGCATACCAATGAGCGTTATTTCCATGCATTGTCGAGGTAAGTGAGTTCGATGATCCATAAGTGGATGGATGTGAATATGAATGGCCATGTGTTGGAATGAGGATGGGTAAGATGGCAGTGTTGTAGCATGCCAGTCTTATGCCAGACTATGTGACTGCAGTGTCAAACCGTATCAGTCCAGTTCCTCCCATTTCCTTCCCTGTACTACCACATGTTTTCCGCAAGGAATATGGCTTAGTAAGTTGCAAACCGCTTTTCTGGTACACACCAAAAGGAGAGGCCGAGATGATGGTTCCATGGCCCTGGATTAAAGCCAGTCATCCGGTCAGGGGGCATGGGTGTTTCCGGTTGGGACCGAGAGGGGGGCACCCCTTAGAGCGCGCGTATATAAATTTGATCCCATGCTATTCGAGATTTTGATCTCCCCGTCTCAAAAGTTTTCCTTGGACGATGGCTAGGGTGATTCCTAGCATCGAGAGGTAGGATGGGTGTGTACTGGTTAGCTGTGTTTCTTCCGAAATACCGTAAACGGAACTAGTCCTTCGTGACTACGGAAATCCGTTGGCTGTGGGAAATTTTTGTACAAACTCTGCAGAGTCATATATTTCCTTGAATCATCTATTCTATGTCCAAGTTCAGTATCATCTTATCCTGACAAGTGCCAGTTTTGATGACAGAGACTCCGGTGAATCGTAGAGTGCTAATTCCGGTTAAATGATTATTCCTGTGGATGGACTAACCGTTTATTTTCATGAATCGAATGTTGGTTATGAGTATTATTTACTTGTGAATAAAAGCCCTTTATGTGATGTCGCTCAGACGTCCGACTGTGGCATTGTTATATGTTACTTTCGATAAAAGCCCTTTCTCTGATGTCGCACAGACGTCCAACTGTGGCTTTTCTTTTAAAGCCCTTTCTGTGATGTCGCTCAGACGTCCGACTGTGGCGTTTCTTTTAAAGCCCTTTCTGTGATGTCGCTCAGACGTCCGACTGTGGCGTTTCTTTTAAAGCCCTTTCTGTGATGTCGCTCAGACGTCCGACTGTGGCGTTTCTTTTAAAGCCCTTTCTGTGATGTCGCTCAGACGTCCGACTGTGGCGTTTCTTTTAAAGCCCTTTCTGTGATGTCGCTCAGACGTCCGACTGTGGCGTTTCTTTTAAAGTCCTTCCTGTGATGTCGCTCAGACGTCCGACTATGGCGTTTCTTTTAAAGCCCTTTCTGTGATGTCGCTCAGACGTCCGACTGTGGCATTTCTTTTAAAGCCCTTTATGTGGTGTCGCTAAGACGCCCGACTGAGGCATCATTTTCTTATATTTAATTGTCCACCCTTCGAGGCGTCGCTTCAGACACCCGATCGGTTTTCATTTATGTTTTGGGATTTCAGGCGGACTACCACTGTTTCCCTTTTCCTTACTTCGTTATGCAAATTTTTAAATGTACATTTGTGAATTAATCGTGACGCATTCATGCATGCATTTGTTATATCTTACGTCCGAACTGTCTTGCGAGTACTTTCAAAGTACTCACTGGCTTGTTGATTTGGCCAGATGCTGACGAAGGCGATCTCATGGATGAAGAGTTCGATAGCGAGTCCGACGCCTAGAGGAATCCCAGTCAGTCTCGTGCGACCCTGGATTTGGTCACTGTATTATATCCGCTTCCGCTACCAAATAAATACATCGAGCCTCACCTCGACGCCCGATGAGATGCCAGTTTTAGAGTCATGTATTCCACTTCCCGCTGTGCTTTTCCACCACCACCCTATCCTCGAGTCAGTAGTATGCCTCCACACCACTGTGTCATGTCCGCCATTATGTATAATTATTGGCGTGCTTGTAATAATTTGGTTGAGCAACCGTAGCTCGACCCTGTAATATATTTTATGCTACTGGCTTATTGTATCAAGAATCTGTCTACCGGTAAGGAGAAATTTTCTCATACTGGACTCAAAAGATTGGTTTCTCAATAAATATTTTTATTGGAAAACCGGTCGTGACAATACAACACCCAATAGATCAATAGGATACACACCGTTCTTCATGGTTTATGGAGCGGAGGCGGTTCTCCCCAGCGATATCCGTCATGATTCACCTCGTGTCACGGCTTATGTTGAAGCGGACAACGAGACAGCACGGCAAGATGCTTTGGACCGGTTGGATGAAGAGCGTGACATCGCAGCCGCCCGGTCGGCGATTTACCAGCAGGATCTTCGTCGTTATCACAGTCGCCGAGTCAGAACCAGAGCCTTCCAGGAAGGAGATTTGGTGCTTCGGCTCATCCAAGATCAGACTGATATGCATAAGCTATCCCCACCTTGGGAGGGGCCTTTCGTGGTCAGCAAGAATCTGCACAACGGGTCGTACTATCTGATCGGTATTCGAGAGCATAAGGACTCACGTACATCAGAGGAGGAGACTAACAGGCCGTGGAATATAGCTCATCTTCGGCCTTACTATACCTGAGCCATTGGCTTTACTTATGTACATACAATGTATATATTATGATTAAGTATAATAAACCGGAACCTCAGCTAAAGCGGGGTATCTGTTCTTTTACATCATGTGAGGTTACACGGAGTTGCTCTAAAGCGGCCTCCGGTTTACCCCTTGAGTCGCTTTGCTAAAAGCATCGTGTTATATCACTTGGAGGATTGGTTGTGTCCGAACCAATACCATGCCTCTTGATAGGCGAAAGCCACCAGATCACTTGGGGACTTGGTCATGTCTGAACCAGTCATGCCTCTTGATCGGCCTAAGGCCACAGAATCACTTGGGGGCTTGGTCGAACCCGAACCATGACCACGCCATTTGGTCGGCATAAATGCCACAAGAATCACTTGGGGACCTGGCTAACTAGAACCATAGTTACACCTAACGGGAGCTTGGTCGTGTTTGGCCATGGTTATGCCATTTGATCAGCTTAAATAAATCTTTTTTGGCAAACGTTTTTTCGTTGCTTTTGCTTCATACTTTTCTTTGAAGGGTTTTTTTTTTGCTTTTTATTGTGCTCTTTAAACCGACAAAGTTTTTTAACCAATCAATTGACGGAACACAGTTCACGTTAATCCGGAGACTATTTGTCCGGTTTGATCCTTGTTGTTAACATCCTCTTATGGAGTAACATGGTGTTCATTATAACCCGGGACAGTTTACATGGTAACCAGTGTCATATACATATACAGGAGTTGTTATTTCCTCCAACAGTGTGGGTTTGCAAAAGCTCCGCTTCAAGGTTGGCCAAGCCAACTTCACACTCAATGGTGGCAGAAAGTATTTTGGAAAGTTCATTACCACAGGAAGAACAAGTTATGCACGAAGGCATATCAACATCAAAGGTATCAGCTAGCCTATTACAAGGCAACATGGTGCCCATAATAACATAATTGTTTTGCACAAAGGAGAGACAGTTTTAAAACCGGCTTCCGATTTAAGCTTGGCCACCAGCCTGGCCTGATGGTTGTGGGTCATCCTGCGCCGCTTCAGCTTCCGTTTCTCTACCTAGTGGCTGAAAATCCACAGTTGTCCAGTCGATTCCCATCAATGCTTGAAAAACAGCTTCGTCATGGATTAGTGAAGACGGGTCAATATCGGGAGCGTAAGTATGCTTACGGATTGGAGGGATCAGGTTTTCCGATTCATGGATTGGTGCAGCTATTCGCTTGTTTTGGTTGTCATATTGGGCTTGATAATGAGACAAATCTGCTTCCTCAGCTAGTTGACAAGCTAACGGACGTACCTCCCGGTTTATGGCTCGCAGATCCGCTTCACCAAATTCTGACCCGTCTTTCTTCAAACTGGGATAACCTTGAGCCGCTTCAATAGGATCAAAATCTGGCACCCAGGCTTTTGCCCGGATTAAAGCATTGATTGCACCGGTTCGAGCAGCAGATTTCTTCAGCTCTTCAACCCGGGCAGGAAGCACTGACAGTTTCATCAAAGTATCTTGAATCAAAGTGGCCGCCGGTTTGTTATGAGACGCGGTACAGATGATCCACTGGGCACCAGTATACAATTGTTCAACCAAGGTATAGGCGGCTTTCAATTTCTTCCACACATCTGACCCCAAGTGACCAATGCGTGTCCCTGAAATACCATAAAAGGTTAATAAACCGGCGACTCTGTAAGAAGGCAGAACCAATTCAGAAGGCAAGCTGGCTTACCAAAGATAGCAGTAGTCATGGCATGAATGTGCCGCTTTATGCTGGTCAGTTCATCCGTCACTAGTTTCAGTGCAGCCTCGGCATCCTCTGCTCGTTTGATCAAAGCGGACTTTTCAGTGGCCCAATCCGCCCGTTTCTTCTTGAACTTCTCCTTAAGTTGTTCCATGGCGCTTAAGGCACTGGCCAATTCCTCTTTTGCCTTGGAGGTTTCAGCCTGTTGGGTTTTCATGTTTTCTCGCAGATCGATGACTTGGCTTTCTTTCGCCTTCAGCTCCGCCTGCAGGCATACAGATATATGTTTCAACAAATCGGTAGAAGGATTCAAGTACCAACCACATAACAAGTTATGCGCTTAGCACTTGGGGGCTAATGCATATTCGATCTTCATCTTTCAATTGTTTACAAAGTCCCAAGCTCAATACAAGTATTCAACTTGGCACTTGGGGGCTAATGGCTATTTGATCATATGTATTCTGATGCGGCAGTTTCAATTACCTAAAGTACCGGTTTAACTACGCTAAGTTGAACCGGCCCTTGGGGACTACATCAGCAAATTTCAAAGCATCGAGATTCATATTATTAAGTCCCGGTTTGAAAGGATATTTCAAATCGGCCCTTAGGGGCTAGGAAGAGTCAGCAAGAATGAAAGCATACAAGCAGGAAGGCGCATATGTAAGCTACCTCATATTTATCCTTCATCATGTTAACCAGACCGGCTTCATAGTCACGGCTGGTATATAGCCGGTTCAGATAGCCGGAATGGATATCTTGGGCGTTCAGAGCAGCGTAAGCCATCAGATCAGCATTCCAGTTGCCTTTGCCAAAAGCAGCTAATTCTTCCTTGGCAGAATGTTTGGATAAAGTGACAGGATTGCTTGGCTCAGTATGGCCAGTGCCAGTAATGACAACTTCATCATCATTGGTACCGCCGGTTTGCACTGGAGCTGTTGGCTTGTCAGTAGGTTTTGCGGGACCGGTGGAGCTTTCAACCCGGAGGGAACCTATGGGCTGATGGATAGGACCTAAGGTATCAGTAGGTCTTTCCTCAGCAGTAAGATCATCATCTAGCTGCGGTGGATCATTGGGAATATCCTCAGGAATAGCCGCTTCAAGATTGCGTGTGGTGCCTGGTTCAAGAATGACGTCTTCTTCGGCCGCTTTATCCAGGCGGGCCTTCTTGCTCGGCCTAGGTTTGGCCCTGAGAAGAATAACAAAATTAAATACAGCATATGTTCTAAGGCAATATACTGCAAACATCACAATAAATATAGCTTACCCAAGCACCGTTTTGAGCGGTGGGAGCTGAGTAGCCGACGACTCGCCAGAAGATGAGTGGGAAATAACCTGATAATCGGAGTCATACGGATTAAGAGGTTGACGAAAGCAGCCCGCTTTAGGACAAGCACTGACAAGCGAATTAGAGACCTCGGAATGACGTTTCCGAACCGGACTGTTCGTGTTGTTGAGTCTTCATAAGAAGTTTAGGATCCAAATAAGCAAGAGGATGAGAAAATTTAACTTTCCGGTTTACCTGACGGATTTTTTGTGAAGGCAAAGTTTCTGAATCGGAAGAGAGAATAATTACATCTACAACATCCGCATGGCTGGCTTCAGCATCGTCCTGACAAATATCATCATCAATAAGATGCATGAAAAATAAACCAAGTGAGTCAAGCTCTACCTCAAAGTCCGGATTATCCACCTCGTCATCAGGGGCCGGATTAGAAGATGCAGTGGTTCTTTTCCGGTGGGCAGTCTTCTTCACGGCTTTAGTTTTTTGCCGGGTTGCTCTTTTCGGTTTATCTGTTTTCTCTGGTTTCTCCTGCGGCAGCTTTTTGCTCCAAAACGGATCATCGCCCTGGTTATGCAGACACTGATATTAAAAACAATGACCAGACATATCAATAACAGATTCAGCAAAGAGAAAAATCAAAGTCTTACAGCTGGCGGTTTGTTGGTGGCACAGAAGGGAAGCAGGCTGGTTCTAGCGCAGATGTGCTCCGGTTCATTCAGTATCTTACGCACAGCCTCTATGATTTCTTCACCGGAGAGCTGGAGTCTTGGATGTCGCAGTGGGTCATCCACACTATCAATATATTCGCACATCAAAATGGAGCACTGACTAAGGGGCAGTATGCTCCATGATATCCAACAGCGAGCAAGGTCAACCCCTGTTAAACCGTTGGCCATAAAGGCTCTGAGCTTTGACAGCTGAGGAGCATATTTGCTTCTCTCCTGGGCAGTCAATCATTGAGGAAAAGGATGGGTATCGCTGAGCCGCTCCGGACGAAAGCCAGGCAAGGGATTCTCACCAGCAGGGGAGGTATCTTTGCAGTAGAACCATGTCTGATTCCACTCCTTGGGGTGACCATGCAGCTTGGCGTGAGGGTATGTGACCTCTTTCCTTTTTTGAATCGCCATGCCACCCAACTCCGTATTAGAGCCATCAGTAAACTCAGTACGGCGGTTTAGATGGAAAAGATCTCTGAATAATTCCACTGTGGGCTCCTCTTGAAAGAACACCTCACAGAGCACTTGGAAGTGGCACATATTTGTAACAGAGTTGGGGCCAGTGTCTTGCGGATGGAGTTGAAAATCAGCTAGAACATCCCGGTAGAATTTAGAACCGGGCAGTTTAAAACCCCAGGCTAAGTGGTCTACGAAAACAACAACCTCTCCTTCTCGAGGTATGGGGGGCATTCTTTGCCAGGAGCCCTCCAATGGACGGTGTCTTTGCTGCCCAAGGCGCCAATCAGGACTAAATCGTCCAGTTGATCCTCTGTGACGCGAGAAGGGACCCAATTGCACTCATACACTTGCTTGGCCATGATGAAATCTACAAAGTACATTGATATGTGCAATGTTAAACCGGAAGCAGATCTATCTAAACCGGAGTTTATGAAGCAACAGCATCCCGGCGGTTCAACAAGGGGACTAATGATATATGATAGATTGCTTTTTCAAAGGTGAACCGCCTATGTGGTAAAGAGGATACAGATCTAAGGCAAGAATGACTAAGGAAGGTAAAAACAGATTTCATAAGGTCGCAGTGAAATTTTGGATCTACCGTAAGACAGGAAAATAAAAGGATTTAGACCTAAAAGGTCGATCTCAAAGCAATTCACAAGGGACCAGATCAGTGTTTTATGCGCATAAAGGTTTGCTTTGGTAACAGAAGATAAGCCATTATGGAGAATACATCAGGTTTGAAGTTTTATTCATGGGCTAAAGAATAAACAAAGGAAGAACAGCGCCAGAGTCTCGATGAACTTCGACGAACGAGGAAACCCTAGAACAGATCTGCGGGGGAAAGGAACGAAGATTTACCGGAGCTGAGGAAGAAGTAGAAGGACGCCGCAATGCTCTGGTGTGCTCAGGTTGATGCAGCGGCCAAGGTTGATGTAGAGGTCGACGGTGGCGGCGGAGCTCCGAAGCTAGGCGACGCGAGGAAGATGAAGCAGAAGGGGTCGGAGGGAAAGAGAAAGGAAATGACCCTTCGGTCCTATTTATAAAGAAAGGGATATGTCAGGCGCGAGAATCAAGGAGCCGCGAGTTTGGAAACAAAGCTGCGGCCTTAATTGTCGCAGGCTTGTTAACAGATAAGGTTCTTTATAACCAGTGACGTCACACCGGTCTACCGCGAGCAGAGAAGATGACATCACGGCGGTTCAACAAAATACAAGAAGATGTTGAAGATGAAGATTTTTGCTAAGGATTGACATGAACCTGTTCAAATCAATCTGGGGCCTAATGTTGGGGATATTACTACTAGGCGTAAACCGGTCAGGACAAGCCGGGTTAACTTCATCAGTAGATGAGTGTGATAAAAGCCCATGAGGGCAGATGAGGGCTAAAGGCCCATAATCAGTTTAAGGCCTATAGCTATAAACCGGCGTCGGTATGTAACTTGTGTTATAAGTTAGGAATAGTGGAGACCGAACCAGACGCATCTATGAGCCGGTATCGGGACTCTGTAAACTGACGGGCGTCACCCATGTATATAAGGGGACGACCCGGCGGCGGTTCAAGGACAGACAACAACTCGAGACATAGGCGAAACTTATTTTCTCCCTAGTCATCGAAACACCCATCAATTCCATCACAACTAGACGTAGGCTTTTACCTTCATTGAAGGGGCCGAACTAGTATAAACTCTCTTGCGTCCTTGTGTCCGCTTTAACCCCTTCAAGCTAACTCATAGCGATGGCTCCATGACTAAGTCCTTTCTCTAGGACATCTGCCGTGACAAAACCACGACACTAAGTGTTCCTTCGGTATTCGGGAGTTGCATAATCTCATAGTCATATGAACATGTAAAAGTTATGAAGAAAGCAATAGCACAAAACTAAATGATAATAGTGCTAAGCTAACGGATGGATCAAGTCAATCACATCATTCTCTAATGATCTGATCCCGTTCATCAAATGAAAACTCTTGTCCATGGCTAGGAAACTTAACCATCTTTGATTAACGAGCTGGTCAGGTAGAGGCATACTAGTGACACTCTGTTTGTCTATGTATTCACACATGTACTGAGTTTCCGGTTAATACAATTCTAGCATGAATAATAAACATTTATGATGTTATAAGGAAATATAAATAACAACTTTATTATTGCCTCTAGGGAATATTTCCTTCAGTCTCCCACTTGCACTAGAGTTAGTAATCTAGATTACATTGTAATGATTCTAACACCCATGGAGACTTGGTGTTGATCATGTTTTGCTCGTAAGAGAGGCTTAGTCAACGAGTCTGCAACATTCAGATCCGTATGTATTTTTCAAATCTCTATGTCTCTCTCCTTGACTTGATCACGGATGGAATTGAAGCGTCTCTTGATGTGCTTGGTTCTCTTGTGAAATCTGGATTCCTTTACCAAGGCAATTGCACCAGTATTTTCACAAAAGATTTTCATTGGACCCGATGCACCAGGTATGACACCTAGATCAGATATGAACTCCTTCATCCAGACTCCTTCATTAGCTGCTTCCGAAGCAGCAATGTACTCCACTTCACACGTAGATCCCGCCACGACGCTCTGCTTGGAACTGCACCAACTGACAGCTCCACCATTCAATTAAAATACGTATCCGGTTTGTGACTTGGAGTCATCCGGATCAGTGTCAAAGCTTGCATCAACGTAACTGTTTACGACGAGCTCTTTGTCACCTCCATAAACGAGAAACATATCCTTAGTCCTTTTCGGGTATTTCAGGATGTTCTTGACCGCTATCCAGTGACCCACACCTGGATTACTTTGGTACCTCCCTGCTAAACTAATAGCAAGGCACACATCAAGTCTGGTACACAGCATTGCATACATGATAGAACCTATGGTTGAAGCATAGGGAATGACTTTCCTTTTCTCTCTATCTTCTGCAGTGGTCGGGCACTGAGTTTGACTCAACTTCACACCTTGTAACACAGGCAAGAACCCTTTCTTTGCTTGATCCATTTTGAACTTCTTGAAAACTTTATCAAGGTATGTGCTTTGTGAAAGTCCAATTAAGCATCTTGATCTATCTCTATAAATCTTGATGCCTAATATATAAGCAGCTTCACCGAGGTCTTTCATTGAAAAATTCTTATCCAAGTATCCTTTATGCTATTTAGAAATTCAGTATCATTTCCGATCAACAATATGTCATCCACATATAATATCAGAAATTCTACAAAGCTCCCACTCACTTTCTTGTAAATACAGGCTTCTCCAAAAGTATGTATAAAACCATATGCTTTGATCACACTATCAAAGCGTATATTCCAACTCCGAGAGGCTTGCACCAGTCCATAAATGGATCGCTGGAGCTTGCACACTTTGTTAGCACCTTTTGGATCGACAAAACCTTCTGGTTGCACCATATACAACTCTTCTTTAAGATATCCATTAAGGAATGCACTTTTGACATCCATTTTCCAAATTTCATAATTATAAAATGCGGCAATTGCTAACATGATTCGGACGGACTTAAGCATCGCTACGGGTGAGAAGGTCTCATCGTAGTCAACTCCTTGAACTTGTCGAAAACCTTTCACAACAAGTCGAGCTTTGTAGATAGTAATATTACCGTCAGCATCAATCTTCTTCTTGAAGATCCATTTATTCTCTATGGCTTGCTGATCATCGGGCAAGTCAACCAGAGTCCACACTTTGTTCTCATACATGGATCCCATCTCAGATTTCATGGCCTCAAGCCATTTCGCGGAATCTGGGCTCATGGTCGCTTCCTCATAGTTCGTAGGTTCGTCATGGTCAAGTAACATGACTTTCGAAATAGGATTACCGTACCACTCTGGTGCAGATCTTACTCTTGTTGACCTACGAGGTTCTGTAGTAGCTTGATCAGAAGTTTCATGATCATCAACATTAGCTTCATCACTTACTGGTGTAGGAATCATTGGAACTGATTTATGTGATGAACTACTTTCCAATAAGGGAGCAGGTATAGTTACCTCGTCAAGTTCTACTTTCCTCCCACTCACTTCTTTCGAGAGAAACTCCTTCTCTAGAAAGGATCCATTCTTAGCAACGAATATCTTGCCTTCGGATCTGTGATAGAAGGTGTACCCACCAGTCTCCTTTGGGTATCCTATGAAGTCAGATTTCTCCTATTTGGGTTTGAGCTTATCAGGTTGAAGCTTTTTCACATAAGCATCGCAACCCCAAACTTTAAGAAATGACAACTTGGATTTCTTGCCAAACCACAGTTCATATGGAGTCATCTCAACGGATTTAGATGGTGCCCGATTTAACGTGAATGCAACCGTCTCTAAAGCATAACCCCAAAACGATAGCGGTAAATTAGTAAGAGACATCATAGATCGCACCATATCTAATAAAGTACGATTACGACGTTCGGACACACTATTACGCTATGGTGTTCCGGGTGGCGTGAGTTGCAAAACTATTCCGCATTGTTTTAAATGAAGACCAACCTCATAACTCAAATATTCTCCTCCATGATCAGATAGTAGAAACTTTATTTTCTTCTTACGATGATTTTCCACTTCACTCTAAAATTTGTTGAACTTTTCAAATGTTCCAGATTTATGTTTCATCAAGTAGATATACCCATATCTGCTCAAATCATCTGCGAAGGTCAGAAAATAACGATACTCGGCGCGAGCATCAACACTCATCGAACCGCATACATCAGTATGTATTATTTCAAATAAGTCTGTTGCTCGCTCCATTGTTCCGGAGAACGGAGTCTTAGTCATCTTTCCCATGAGGCATGGTTCGCAAGCATCAAGTGATTCATAATCAAGTGATTCCAAAATTCCATCAGCATGGAGTTTCTTCATGCTCTTTACACCAATATGACCTAAATGGTAGTGCCACAAATAAGTTGCACTATCATTATTAAACTTATATCTTTTGGCTTCAATACTATGAATATGTGTATCACTACTATCAAGATTTAGTAAAAATAGACCACTCATGAAGGGTGCATGACCATAAAAGATATTACTCATATAAATAGAACAACCATTATTCTCTGATTTAAATGAATAACCGTCTCACATTAAACAAGATCCAGATATAATGTTCATGCTCAACGCTGGCACCAAATAACAATTATTTAGGTCTAAAACTAATCCCGACAGTAGATGTAGAGGTAGTGTGCCGACGGCGATCACATCGACTTTGGAACCATTTCCCACGCGCATCGTCACCTCATCCTTAGCCAATCTTATTTTAATCTGTAGCCCCTGTTTTGAGTTGCAAATATGAGCAACAGAACCAGTATCAAATACCCAGGCGCTACTACGAGCATTAGTAAGGTACACATCAATAACATGTATATCTAATATACCTTTCACTTTTCCATCCTTCTTATCCACCAAATACTTGGGGCAGTTCCGCTTCTAGTGACCAGTCCCTTAGCAGTAGAAGCACTCAATTTAAGGCTTAGGTCCAGACTTGGGCTTCTTCCCTTGAGCAGCAACTGGCTTGTTGTTCTTCTTGAAGTTCCCCTTCTTCCCTTTGCCCTTTTTCTTGAAAATAGTGGCCTTGTTCACCATCAACACTTGATGCTCCTTCTTGATTTCTACCTCCGCAGCCTTTAGCATCGCGAAGAGCTCAGGAATTGTCTTTTCCATCCCTTGCATATTATAGTTCATCACGAAGCCTTTATAGCTTGGTGGCAGTGATTGAAGAACTCTGTCAATGACACCATCATCAGGAAGATTAACTCCCAGCTGAGTCAAGTGGTTATGGTACCTGAACATTCTGAGTATGTATTCACTGACAGAACTATTCTCCTCCATTTTGCAGCTGTAGAACTTTTTGGAGACTTCATATCTCTCAACTCGGGCATTTGCTTGAAATATTAACTTTAACTCCTGGAACATCTCATATGCTCCATAACGTTCAAAATGTCTTTGAAGTCCTGATTCTAAGCCGTAGGCTTGGCACACTGAACTATCGAGTAGTCGTCAGCTTTGCTCTGCAGCGGGTCTTGCACCTAGCGGTGCTTCCAGGACGTAATTCTTCTGTGCAGCAATGAGGATAATCCTAAAGTTACGGACCTAGTCCATGTAGTTGCTACCATAATCTTTCAACTTAGCTTTCTCTAGGAACGCATTAAAATTCAAGGGGATGGTAGCACGGGCCATTGATCTACAACATAGATATGCAGAAAACTATCAGGTACTAAGTTCATGATAAATAAAAGTTCAATTAATCATATTACTAAAGAACTCCCACTTAGATAGACATCCCTCTAGTTATCTAAATGATCATGTGATCCATATCAACTAAACCTTGTCCGGTCATCACGTGAGATGGAGTAGTTTTCAATGGTGAACATCACTATGTTGATCATATCTACTATATGATTCACGTTCGACCTTTCGGTCTCAGTGTTCCGAGGCCATATCTACATATGCTAGGCTCGTCAAGTTTAACCCGAGTATTCTACAAGTGCAAAACTGGCTTGCACCCGTTGTACGTGAACATAGAGCTTATTAGACCCGATCATCACGTGGTGTCTCGGCACGATGAACTGTAGCAACAGTGCATCCTGAGGGAGAACACTTATACCTTGAAATTTAGTGAGGGATCATCTTATAATGCTACCGCCGTACTAAGAAAAATAAGATGCATAAAGGACAAACATCACATGCAATCAAAATATGTGACATGATATGGCCATCATCATCTTGTGCCTTTGATCTCCATCTCCAAAGCATCGTCATGATCTCCATCGTCAGCAGCTTGACACGTTGATCTCCATCGTAGCATCGTTGTCGTCTCGCCAACTATTGCTTCTACGACTATCGCTACCGCTTAGTGATAAAGTAAAGCAATTACATGGTGATTGCATTTCATACAATAAAGCGACAACCATAAGGCTCCTGCCTGTTGCCGATAACTTCTACAAAACATGATCATCTCATACAACAATTTATATCTCATCACGTCTTGACCATATCATATCACAACATGCCCTGCAAAAACAAGTTAGACGTCCTCTACTTTGTTGTTGCAAGTTTTACGTGGCTGCTACAGGCTTCAAGCAAGAACCATTCTTACCTATGCATCAAAACCACAACGATTTTTCGTCAAGTGTGCTATTTTAACCTTCAACAAGGACCAGCCATAGTCAAAGTGGATTCAACTAAAGTTGGAGAAAAAGACACCTGCCAGCCACCTGTGTGCAAAGCACGTCGGTAGAACCAGTCTCATGAACGCGGTCATGTAATGTCGGTCCGGGCCGCTTCCCAACAATACCGCCAAATCAAAGTAAGACGTTGGTGGTAAGCAGTATGACTATTATCGCCCACAACTCTTTTGTGTTCTACTCATGCATATAATCTACGCATAGACCTGGCTCGGATGCCACTGTTGGGGAACGTAGTAATTCAAAAAAAAATCCTACGATCACGCAAGATCTATCTAGGAGATGCATAGCAACGAGAGGGGGGAGTGTGTCCACGTACCCTCATAGACCGAAAGCGGAAGCATTATGTTAATGCCGTTGATGTAGTCGAGCGTCTTCACGATCCAACTGATCCAAGTACCGAACGTACGGCACCTTTGTGTTCAGCACACGTTCAGAACGATGACGTCCCTCGAGCTCTTGATCCAGTAGAGAATCGAGGGAGAGTTCCGTTAGCACGATGATGTGGCGACAGTGTTGGTGATGTGATCTGCACAGGGCTTCGCCTAAGCACTACGACAATATTACCGAGGTGGTAAACTGTGGAGGGGGCACCGCACATGACTAAGGGACAATTGATGTGCCTTTGGGGTGCCCCCCGCCCCCGTATATCAAGGAGGAAAGGGAGGAGGCCGGTGGTCATGAGGGGGCGCGCCAAGGGGGAGTCCAACTAGCACTAGTGCAGAACCGGGCAATAGCACCGGTTCGTAAGGCCCTTTAGTGCCGGTTCCATAACCGGCACTAAAGTGTGGTCACTAAAGCCCCCGCTCCCTTTAGTACCGGTTCAGCACAAACCAGTGCTAAAGGGCAACCACGTGGCACGAGCCAGCTCCGGGGGCCGGGAGCCCTTTAGTACCGGTTGGTAACACCAATCGGTACTAAAATGTTTGGGGGGGGTTTGGTTTTATGATTTCTTTTTCATTTAATTTTGTGTTTTCCATTTTAATTCTTTTTCATTTGCTGGTATTTTACGATACTACACATTGTACACGTTATGCATATATATATATATAAATAGAATTTCTAGTAGAACCAATCATATATATATCATCAATGTCTCACAAACCACCATATTAATTCACACATACACACATGTATAGATATATACAATTTCTCCTACATATGCATGTTGCCTTCGGAGCCAGTGGCATTAGCCTAATTGGTGCCTTCGGAGCACGATGACAATTGGAAGTGGTTCATGACCTGGTCGATGGGGGCGGTAGCGGGTAATAGTATTCTCCCTTCGGATTTATGACCTGGTCGAGCAAAAATCCCGCTATTTCCTCTTGAAGTGCTTCTACGTGCTCCGTTTCTAGGAGCTTGTCCCGCACCTCTTTGAACTGTTAAGAAGGAGATCAATATGCGTGTGTATTAGTCGTGTGACTAGATATCGATAATGGTGTAAAAATTGTGAATAGTGTTCTGACAAGCATACCCATTCCTGTCTTTGAGATCTGCTCCTTTCGGACGCCATCATGCGAATGTTATCGCAAATGCAGAATGCACATAGATCAGTCCCCTGCGCCTGCTTCAGGGCCTTTATTACGAGAATGGAATTTAATTTGATCAGATAATAATTAATCAAGCATGATAATTAAAGAGATGGCAGCTAGCTAGCTAGTACTACTTAATTACTTACCTTGGGTCGAAACCATTTCAGCTGTCATTTCCATTCGCCTTCCGTGACGCTGATGAACCTTGCCCAAGCCCTACCCGCCGACAAAGAAAATGAATAAAGGGGTTATTAAATAGTTCATATCATGAAATGACGAACTAAATAGGCCGAGATATATAGTTAATAATGATTGAAATTACCTGTTGACTATCCCAAACAAGATGTTATAGTCACTATTTGCTTTGAGTAGTGAGTCCAGTATTTGAACTGTTCCGGTGTCAACTTTAATGATACACAAGATCTAGTGAAATCTGCATGCACACACGTTTGCATGTCTTAATTAAGCGGGCATATGTAAGCAAAAACATGTAGCTAGCTAGTAGGCAAAAACAGAGAATTTGTAGTACAAGAAAGTGTGACTCACTGGAAGTTGTAAGGAAGTAGTATATCTTCATTGTATTTGAGGCGCTTCAAGAACTCTAGCATGCTGTCCTCTACCTGCTTTTCATGATGCTTGTTTATTTTCCATGTGTATTCATTAACGGTGTTTGGGTCAATGAACCCAATGCCATAGCGTCCACCTTTTCTCATTTCATACATCTTCATCCTGCATAATACCACAGAAAAGAATATAGTGAGGATAATTACAGGTAATGATTGATCAAAAGGATCACTACAGCTAGCTTGAGACTTAAATTACAGAAAGAAATCACTTACAGACAATAGCAACTGACGATAGATTTGTCGAGTGCGTCTTGATTGTATAACTGAAATAGTTCAGAATACTCAATGGTCACGGGTTTCTCATGGTAGTAATGATCCTTCTTGACTTGCACCATGAGGGACTCTCGATCGGATCTCTTGGTAATGTCCATGTACCATTGATGCAATTCATACATTCTCGTTGGGAGCTTCTTGACCTCTTCTGGCTTGACCAAAGGTTGGCCCCGGGCATATTTCCGTTTTATTTCCTCCTCTGTAAGCACAGGCATGTCCTCGATCTCAAGGAGTTGTCCAACAGTGATGTTGAGAGTTTCAGCCTGCATTATATGCTCCTGGGTTATTACCACATCGCCCACCTCGGGAACGTAAACTATTTTCCCACAATAATATTGGGCGCGCGTACTGTCATGTGTTGTTGGCGGCACAACAAGCAGGGGGATCGATTGCGCCGCCTGTTTTCCCAGCTGGGCAACGGTTTTCCCGCATTTTTTGACAGCTGCTTGTTGTTTGCTCGAGCTCGAGCTCGCCTCCTTCTGTAGACGTTGTCGATGTAACTTCCTGATGTGGCGCTCATAGTCTGTGTCAACAGGCTTAGGAGTTGGTGGTTGAGCCATACGAATGAAGTGGTCAACTACTTCCAAGGCACTTTCTCCCTTGGCGGCGGTGGCAGTTTCGGTCCAAAATGGGCGTCGACTTCTGCCCGCACTATGGCATTGGTTTGCTCCTCGGTCCTGTCATAAGCCCTCTCAGGAAGAGGAGTAGTGAGGTTTGGACCATATTTATATCGCTTGCCTCTGCCTGTACTTCTTGTACTATGACCTCGACTCGTACCGCTACGCACCATAGCTGCGGGGTGTCTCTTCTGCGATTGCTGAGGCGGCGGAGACGGCTGACGGGGCTGAGTTGGACGAGGAGGAGTGGCTTGAAACTGTGCCCGACTTGGAGGAGGAGTGGCCTGAGGTTGTGCCGGACTTGGAGGAGGAGTGGACATTTGAAGCTGTGTCAGACTTGGAGGAGGAGTGGCCTGACACTTTGCCGGACTTGGAGGAGGAGGAGTGGCCTCACGCGTTGGTCGACTTGGAGGAGCGGGAGTCTGCTGACTCGGTGGCGGACTTCGACGAGGAGTCGGGTGACGCGGTGTCGGTGGCCTTCGAAAGATGATGCAATCCTTTCTCCATAGGATGATACGATGTTTGGCATCTCCGAGTGTGTGCTCCTCGTCACCTCTAGGAATGTCAAGCTCTAGCCCCGAATATTGGTCCGCCACCTCATCAACCACGAAACGAGCATAACCTGCTGGAATCGGGTTGCAATGGAAGGTTGCATCGGGGGAATTTGTATAAGCAACGTCGTCCGCCACCTTCAAGGATATGTTCTTAATTTTGAAGTGTAGCTCGCAGTTAGTGTTCTCCGCGATGTCATCCACGGGGTATCTATCCAGCATTGCGTCAAACGGGGCAGAACCCACGCTGCTTCTCGGCATGGATGGGGCGGTGGTATCCAATGCTGGATCATCCGCTAGCTGCTGCAGCTGCTGAGACCCCCTTTGCTGGCTAAGTGAGTCGATCTGCTCCTGCTGCCGCTAGAATTTGACTACCAAGTCCGCGTGCGCTGATTCTAGGCCTTGAAGGTGTTCATAGTCTAGCTTCCTCTGCTCCTCCTCCATCTTCCTCTTCTTCTCCTCCGCAATCTTCTTTCTCACACGGGTTCTGTAGTCGGCGTTCCAGCCCGAAAACCCCTCATACCACGGAATAGCGCCCATGCCTCGTGTTCTTCCCGGGTGTTCAGGATTTCCCAGGGCACGCGTAAGCTCGTTGTTCTCTCTGTTAGGCTCGAACAACCCCGATCGAGCCTCTTCTATTGCAACAAGTAGCTTATCTTCGGCTCCGTCCAGACATGCCTTCTTCGAAACTTTGCCTGTCTTCGGGTCCAACTCCCCCCCATGCGCATAGAACCAAGTCCTGCACCTGGGGGGCCAGCTCAATGTTTCTGGAGTGACACCTGCATCCAGCATCTCTTTGACTTATCCCACTTAGGCATTCCCACCGCATAGCCACCTGGCCCCAGCTTATGGAACTTATCCTTTTTGCGGCATTGGCCTTGTTTATTCTGGACCGTTCCTTAGATAATTCCGAATCCTTGAATTTCACGAAATCATCCCAATGAGCACTTTGCTTCTCTAGTGTTCCCTCAAATACTGGAGTCTTCCTTCCTCCCTTGACGTACTTGTCCCATTCACGATTCTTGTGGTTCTTGAATGCAACCGCCATCTTCCTAAGAGCAGCGTCCTTGACTTTCTGCACATCTGCTTCTGTGAAATGATCTGGTAGGGTGAAATGTTCCATGAGAGTATCCCAAAGCAGACTTTTTTGTCTGTCGTCGACAAAAGTAAGATCTGGACGTGGCTTTGCTGGCTCTCTCCATTCTTGAAGGGAGATCGGGAGTTGGTCCTTCACAAGAACTCCGCACTGACGAACGAACTTGTCCGCAATCTTCTTAGGCGCTAATGGTTCGCCATTAGGTTTGATTGCCTCGATATTATACTTTACGCCCTCCTTCAACTTTTTGTTCGGGCCTCGTTTCGTCCTGTTGCCTGAAGATTTGCTCGATCCGGATGGCTGAAAGAAGAAAGATCGATTCGTTAATATATCTTCAACTCATTTAAAACATGTGATGATCACCAGATGCCTGCTTATATAAATATATATACCTCTCCGGTGTTGTCATAATCGTAGTTCATGACTTCATCAATTCGGTCGTCGCGATCGAATATCATATCACCCTCTCCGGTGTTGTTTAGAAATTTGGAGCCGTCATAATCTTCTTCATTCTGATCATCATCTGGCCCGCGTATTATATCGAACATGGTCTGTTCTCCCTCTCTGTCGGTATTGTCCGCCATAGCTTTTATTTAACTATGCCAAAAGAAATATAAAACAATTTAGTATTCAAATTACATCGTCTCAAATAATAGATATAATCTCGAATACATCGTCTCGAATAATAGATATAATCTTGAATACATCGTCTCGAATAATAGATATAATCTCGAATACATCGTCTCGAATAATAGATATAATCTCGAATACATCGTCTCGAATAACATATAATCTCGAATACATCGTCTTGAATATTATATATCGAGTACATCACGGGCGGTTCCTGCGGCACGGGCGGTGGACACCCAAAGAGAAGGAACCCTCACAGGATCATAGCTCAAGTGAGATCCCTGAAGAAACTGCCAGGTATTGGAGAACCTGCCGCCCTCTAACGCAACCATGTAGCGATGGACGTGCTCGTCCTCCTCCCTGACACGGCGACGTACCACCTCCGGCGGGGCCGGCTCCCTCCGCACCGAAACTAGCCCACGTGAACGCCACCAAATGAGATCAGGGTCGACGACGGGACCCGGGGCCGGGTTCCTCATCAAGCGGCGCGCCCCTCCAGGCAGCACCTCCTAGTGCCAGCCCGGCGAAGCCCAGTCCCGGACATGGGTCAGTCGGACATCGTCGCGGATGGGTCGACGGCGAGGATGCGGGCCGGGCATCATCGAGAACAAATACTAGCTATATGCCCGCAAAAAGTAACATTTTTTTAATGATTGGATTTTGATAACTAAAATTTCTAACATTTCTATATAACACTAATTATGCTATCATTGCATATGTCAAAATTCTACATGCTATTTCATACTAATTAAGCATCTAACACTAAAAACAGAAAACACAACTTTTATACATCCATTAAAAAACTGAAAAACAACATTATATAAAAAATTTCCATACTAATTAAACACTAATTATATCCATCTAACATGCATTCATACATATATACTAGTGAAAAAATAATAATCTAAAAAATCTAAACTAATTAAACATACAAAATACGTATATACTAATATATACATGCATTAATTCATACATATGTACGTGTGTGTGTGTTCATCATGCTTGTGTGTGTGTATGGGATCGGGGAGGGGCGGCGCCCATGGTGGCCGCCGGGGTGAGGGAGAGGGGTTAGAGGGGGAGAGCTCACAGCGGGGCGACGGCGACGGCGAGGCGACGGCCGGGGGCGGCGACGGGCCAGGGCGTGACGCGGGGGCGGCGACGCGGGGACGGCGCGACGGGGACGGGCCCTGGGCGGCGACGGGGACGGGGGCGGCGACGGGGACGGGGGCAGTGACGGCGACGACGTCGATCGATCGGGGCGCGCGGGCAGTGCTTCAATGGGGAAACAGAGGAAGAAACAGAGGGAGAATGGAATTTTCGTAAGTGTTGTATATATAGAAGGCACCTTTAGTACCGGTTCGAGCCACCAACCGGTACTAAAGGCCTGTTTTGGCCAGGCCAAGCGGCGGGAACCGCACCCCCTTTAGTACCGGTTGGTGGCTCCAACCGGTACTAAAGGCCCCCCTTTAGTACCGGTTGGTGCCACGAACCGGTACTAAAGGGGGTGCGCTGGCGCAGGTGCGGTGCGCAAGTTTAGTCCCACCTCGCTAGCCGAGGGGCGACCGCACTGGTTTATAAACCCCTGTGCGGTAGCTCTCTCGAGCTCCTCTCCAAAGCAGGCCTACTGGGCCTACATGTTCTGTGCTGCCCTGTTGGCCTACTGGGCCTTTGCGGGCCTGCATCCTGGCCCAACAATAGGTTGGGTTTCTAGTCGTATGCAGGCCGCTCTGGCCTAGTAGGCGGGCTTTTTTATTTTTTTTGCTTTATTTATTTTTGAGTTGTTTTTTGCGTATTTAGAGTTTCTTTGTGAATATTTTTGCTTTAGGTACAAAAAATTACAAACTTTCTGTTAGTGCCCGTAGTTTTCAAATTTGAATAGTTTAAATTTTGAATTATTTGAAATTAGTGTGAATCACTAGTTTGTGAATAACTTAACTTTAAAAATCAGTAAAGGCTTGAAAGAATTTGTTTGCACATAAAATTTCTTCGCGTTTCAAATGCCAAAACACATAATTAACTACCCTAACTATTACAGAGATTCCCTTCTGGGTGTGAAACACAGAAGAAAGTGATGATAGTGAAGCCGATCACATCCCAGATCTTTGGGTGTGAAACTTTTTCTTCACGTGTGTCCCTTTGCGCCGTAACCATGGAAAATCTTCATCATTTAACGGGATGCTCGGGTCAATATTCACTGTGAATGGAGCAATTTCATCAAACTTTTCATAATCTTCTGACTTGTCTGTCTTGTCATCCACTCCCATGATGTTTCTCTTCCTAGAAAGAACTATGTGCTGCTTTGGCTCATCGTACGATGCATTCGCTTCCTTATCTTTTCTTTTTCTTGGCTTGGTAGACATGTCCTTCACATAGAAAACCTATGCCACATCATTGGCTAGGACGAATGGTTTGTCTGCATACGCAAGATTGTTGAGATCCACTGTTGTCATTCCGTACTGCGGGTCTTCCGTTACCCCGCCTCGTGTCATATTGACCCATTTGCACCAAAACAAAGGGACCTTCAAACCACGTCGATAGTCAAGTTCCCATATGTCTTGTATATAACCATAATATGTTTCCTTTCCCGTCTTGGTTTCTGCATCAAAGCGGACACCATTGTTTTGGTTGGTGCTCTTCTTATCTTGGGCGATCGTGTAAAATGTATTACCATTTATCTCGTACGCTTTGAAAGTCATTATATTCGAAGATGGTAACTGGGACAGCAAGTACAGGTCATCTTCAATAGAGGTGTCATGCATGGTACGTGTCTGCAACCAGCTGGCGAAACTCCTGGTTTGTTCATGTGTAATCCAGTCATCAGACCGCTCCGGGTGTTTGGAGCGTAGCAAATTCTTGTGTTCATCCATATACGGAGCCACCAAGGCGGAATTCTGTAGAACTGTGTAGTGTGCTTCAGTGAGGGAATGTCCGTCTATACATATTATTTGTTCCCCTCCTAGCGTGCCTTTTCCATCCAGTCTGCCCTCATGCCGCGATTCAGGAACACCAATCGGCTTAAGGTCAGGAATAAAGTCAATACAAAACTCAATGACCTCCTCATTTTGATGGCCCTTGGAGATGCTTCCTTCTGGCCTAGCACGGTTATGAACATATTTCTTTAAGACTCCCATGAACCTCTCAAAGGGGAACATATTGTGTAGAAATACAGGACCCAAAACGTTAATCTCTTCGCATAGGTGAACTAGGACGTGCGTCATGATGTTGAAGAAGGATGGTGGGAACACCAACTCGAAACTGACAAGACATTGCACCAAATCATTCTCTAACCTTGGTATGATTTCTGGATCGATTACCTTCTGAGAGATTGCATTGAGAAATGCACATAGCTTCACAATGGATAATCGAACGTTTTCCGGTAGAAGCCCCCTCAATGCAACCGGAAGCAGTTGCGTCATAATCACGTGGCAGTCATGAGACTTTAGGTTCTGGAACTTTTTCTCTGCCATGTTTATTATTCCCTTTATATTCGATGAGAAGCCAGACGGTACCTTAATACTGAGCAGGCATTCAAAGAAGATTTCCTTCTCTTCTTTGGTAAGAGCGTAGCTTGCATGACCTTGATGTATGCCGTCTTTTCCGTGCATACGTTGCTGGTCCTCTCGTGCCTCAGGTGTATCTTTTATCTTCCCATACATACCCAAGAAGCCAAGCAGGGTCACACAAAGATTCTTCGTCATGTGCATCACGTCGATTGCGGAGCGGACCTCTAGGTCTTTCCAATAGGGCAGGTCCAAAAATATAGATTTCTTCTTCCACATGGGTGCGCGTCCATCAGCGTCATTCAGAATAGGTTGTCCACCAGGACCCTTTCCAAAGACCACCTTCAAATCCTTGACCATATCATGTACATCAGCACCAGTACGGTGGCAAGGCTTCGTCCGGTGATCCGCCTCACCTTTGAAATGCTTTCCTTTCTTTCTTATGGGATGCCTGCTCGGAAGAAATCGACGATGTCCCAGGTACACATTCTTCTTACAATTAGCCAAATATATACTGTCGGTATCGTCCAAACAGTGCGTGCATGCGCGGTATCCCTTGTTTGTCTGTCCTGAAAGGTTACTGAGAGCAGGCCAATCATTGATGGTCACGAAGAGCAACGCCTTTAGGTCAAATTCTTCCCCCATGTGCTCATCCCACGCACGTACACCTGTTCCATTCCACAGTTGTAAGAGTTCTTCAACTAATGGCCTTAGGTACACATCAATGTCGTTGCCGGGTTGCTTAGGGCCTTGGATGAGCACTGGCATCATAATGAACTTCCGCTTCATGCACAACCAAGGAGGAAGGTTATACAAACATAGAGTCACAGGCCAGGTGCTATGGTTGCTGCTCTGCTCCCCAAAAGAATTAATGCCATCTGCGCTTAGACCAAACCATACGCTCCTTGCATCATCTGCAAACTCCTTCCCGTACTTTCTTTTGATTTTTCTTCACTGCGACCCGTCAGCGGGTACTCTCAACTTTCCGTCTTTCTTACGGTCTTCTCTATGCCATTGCATCGCCTTGGCATGCTCTTTGTTTTGGAACAAACGTTTCAACCGTGGTATTATAGGAGCATACCACATCACCTTGGCAGGAATCTTCTTCCTGGGGCGCTCGCCCTCGACATCACCAGGGTCATCGCGGCTGATCTTATAGCGCAATGCACCACATACCGGGCAAGCGTTCAAATCCTCGTACTCACCGCGGTAGAGGATGCAATCATTAGGGCATTCATGTATCTTCTGCACCTCTAACCCTAGAGGGCAGACAGCCTTCTTTGCTTCGTACGTACTCTCGGGCAATTCGTTGTCCTTTGGAAGCATATCCTTTATCATTACCAGCAACTTTCCAAATCCCTTGTCAGATACACCATTCTCTGCCTTCCATTGCAGCAATTCCAGTGTGGTGCCCAGCTTTTTCTTGTCACCTACGCAATTCGGGTACAACAATTTTTTGTGATCCTCTAACATGCGCTACAACTTCTTATTCTCCAAATCACTTGCGCAGTTTCTCTTTGCATCGGCAATGGCCCGACCTAGATCATCAACGGGCTCATCTGATGCCTCTTCTTCAGCTTCTTCCCGCATTGCCGGCTCAGCTTCTTCCCGCATTACCGGCTCAGCTTCTTCCCCCATTATTGTATCATCGTATTCAGGGAACCCATGGCTAGGATAGCTGTCGTCGTCCTCTTCTTCTTCATTGTCTTCCATCATAACCCCTCTTTCTCCGTGCTTGGTCCAAACATTATAGTGGGGCATGAAACCGGACTTAAACAGGTGGACGTGAATGGTTCTTGACGTAGAGTAATTGTGACCATTCTTACAGCAAGCACATGGAAAAGGCATAAAACCATCCACCCGCTTGTTTGCCTCAGCCGCAAGTAGAAAAGTATGCACGCCCTCAACGAACTGGGGAGAGCATCAGTCATCGTACATCCATTGCCGGCTCATCTTCATTACACAACACCGAATAGACCAAATTAATACAAGTTCATACATAAAGTTCATACAACACTTAAATGCAACAAACAAATAACTCTCTAGCTAAAGCATTTAAATGCAACAACAAATACGATCAAGATCGCAACTAAGGTAACAATGGATCCAACAGCATAATGATACCAAGCCTCACTATCGATGGCATATTTTCTAATCTTTCTAATCTTCAAGCGCATTTTCTCCATCTTGATCTTGTGATCATCGACGACATCGGCAACATGCAACTCCAATTCCATCTTCTCCCCCTCAATTATTTTCAATTTTTCTTTCAAGTACTCGTTTTATCTTTCAACTAAATTTAACCTCTCGACAATAGGGTCGGTTGGAATTTCCGGTTAACATACCTCCTAGAAAAAATTTCTATGTCAACTTGATGGGCATAATTTGTCATAAACATGAAATGCAACTAGTTTTAAAAGAGAATATATATACCACATCCAAATAATAACAAGGACGAGGGCCGATGGGGAGGGATATCAAAACCATGGCACTATATGTATAACAAACAACGTACCGGTAAGATAATTGTACGAGTAACTATATATCCAAATCACACAAACATCAATTTTTATATAAAATTTCATGAACAAGAGGCTCACCACAAGGTGGTGCCGGCGACGGGACGGTGCGGGCGATCGACGGTGGTTACGACGGAGATTTAGAAGGCACTAAGTAAACCACACCTACATATGCAAACTAAGTGTTATTTTTGACCTCAAATTGCATATAAATCAAATACTAGCACACATATATATATATATATATATCCTCCCAAATTACTAAACTCACAAATTAATCACTATATAAAGCATTGCAAGAGCTAATCTAGCTATGAGAGATGAAAGGACAAAGTTGCTAACCTTTGTGATCATTTGAATGGATGGGGGCCTTCAAATCTTGACAAATTTTGGGCAAAATGTGTGATGAGCTCGAGAGGAAGAGGGGAAGAACAGAGAGGAGAGGGGAAAGGGGAAGAACAGAGCGAGCTCGGGTGGATGAAGGGTTTATGTAGGACGACCTTTAGTACCGGTTCGTGCCAAGAACCGGTACTAAAGGGGCTGGAGGGGCCCAGTCTGACAACATCCTGCCACCACTCTCATTAGTACCGGTTCGTGGCACGAACCGGTGCTAAAGGTTCGCCACGAACCGGTACTAATGAAAGCAGCCCGGCTAGCCGTTGGAACCGGCACTAATGTATACATTAGTGCCGACTCAAATACAAACCGGCACTAATGTGCTTCACGTTTGACCCTTTTTCTACTAGTGTAGGATTCCCAATCCTAGTTGGACTCCCTTTCCTATTCCAAGAGGGGGAAAGAGGGAAGGAGAGGGAGAGGGAGAGGAAAGAGGGGGACGCGCCCCCTCCCCCTTGTCCAATTCGGACTCCCTTGGGGGGCGCGTGCCACCCTGCGGGCTTCTCTCTCCTACTCCCTTATGGCCCATTAAGGCCCATAACTTCCCCGGGGGGTTCCGGTAACCCCTCGGTTCCTCGATAAATATTCGAAACATCCTAAAACCTTTCCGTTGTCTGAATACCTTCGTCCAATATATCAATCTTTACCTCTCGACCATTTCGAGACTCCTGATCTCATCCGGGACTCTGAACAAACTTCAGTCACCAAAACTCACAACTCATAATACAAATCATCATCAAACGTTAAGCATGCGGACCCTACGGGTTCGAGAACTATGTAGACATGACCGAGACACATCTCCGGTCAATAATCAATAGCAGAACCTAGATGCTCATATTGGCTCCTACATATTCTACGAAGATATTTATCGATCAAACCGCATAACAACATACGTTATTCCCTTTGTCATCGTTATGTTACTTGCCCGAGATTCGATCGTCGGTATCATCATACCTAGTTCAATCTCTTTACCGGCAAGTCTCTTTACTCGTTCTGTAATGCATCATCCCGCAACTAACTCATTATTCACATTTCTTGCAAGGCTTATAGTGATGTGCATTACCGAGAGGGCCCAGAGATACCTCTCCGATACTCAGAGTGAAAAATCCTAATCTCGATCTATGCCAACTCAACAAACACCATCAGAGACACCCGTAGAGCATATTTATAATCACCCAATTATGTTGTGACGTTTGATAGCACACAAAGTGTTCCCCCGGTATTCGGGAGTTGCATAATATCATAGTTAGAGGAATATGGATAAGTCATGAAGAAAGTAATAGCAATAAAACTAAATGATCATAATGCTAAGCTATAGCAATAAAACTAAACGATCATAATGATAAGCTAACGGATGGGTCTTTTCCATCACATCATTATCTAATGATGTGATCCCATTCATCAAATGGCAACGCATGTCTATGGTCAGGAAACTTAACCATCTTTGATTAACGAGCTAGTCAAGTAGAGGCATACTAGGGACACTTTGTTTTGTCTATGTATTCACACATGTATCAAGTTTCTGGTTAATACAATTATAGCATGAATAATAAACATTTATCATGATATAGGGAAATATAAATTAACAACTTGACCATATCACATCACAACATGCCCTACAAAAATAAGTTAGACGTCCTCTACTTTGTTGTTGCAAGTTTTACGTGGATGCTACGGGCTTAGCAAGAACCATTCTTACCTACACGTCAAAACCACAATGATTTTTCGTCAAGTTTGTTGTTTTAACCTTCAACAAGGACCGGGCGTAGTCACACTCGATTCAACTAAAGTTGGAGAAACAAACACCCACTAGCCACCTGTGTGCGAAGCACGTCGGTAGAACCGGTCTCGCATAAGCGTACGCGTAATGTCGGTCTGAGCCGCTTCATCCAACAATACCGCCGAATCAAAGTATGACATTCTGGTAAACAGTATGACTATTATCGCCCACAACTCTTTGTGTTCTACTCGTGCATATAACATCTACGCATAGACCTGGCTCAGATGCCTCTGTTGGGGAACGCAGTGTCTCAAAAAAATTCCTACGATCACGCAAGATCTATCTAGGAGATGCATAGCAACGAGAGGGGAGAGTGTGTCTACATACCCTCGTAGACCGAAAGCGGAATCGTTTAGTAACGTGGTTGATGTAGTCGAACGTATTCGCGATCCAACCGATCAAGTACCGAACGCACGGCACCTCCGCGATCTGCACACGTTCAGCTCGGTGACGTCCCTCAAACTTCTAGATCCAGGTGAGGTCGAGGGAGAGTTTCGTCAGCACGACGCCGTGTTGACGGTGATGATGAAGTTACTGGCGCAGGGCTTCGCCTAAGCTCTACAACGATATGACCGAGGTGGAAATATGTGGAGGGGGGCACCGCACACGGCTAAGATCAACTTGTGTGTCTATGGGGTGCCCCCTCCCCCGTATATAAAGGAGTGGAGGGGGCAGCCTCCTATGGCACGCCCCAAGGGGGGATTCCTACTCCTACTAGGAGTAGGTTTCCCCCCTTTCCTAGTCCAACTAGGAGGGGGAAGGAAGGGAAGAGGGAGAGGAAGGAAAGGGGGGCAGCCCCCCTCCCCAATTTGGATTAGTCTTAGAGGGCGCGCCCCACCACTTGTCCGCCTCCTCCTTTCTTCCTCATGGCCCATCAAGGCCCATTAACTCCCCGGGGGGTTCCAATAACCCCCCGATACTCCGGTAAATGCCCGAACTCATCCGAAACCATTCCGATGTCCAAACATAACCTTCCAATATATCAATCTTCATGTCTCGACCATTTCGAGACTCCTCGTCATGTCCGTGTTCACATTCGGGACTCCGAACTACCTTCGGTACATCAAAACACATAAACTCATAATATCGATTGTCATCGAACGTTAAGCGTGCGGACCCCGCGGGTTCGAGAACTATGTAAACATGACCGAGATTCACTTCCGGTCAATAACCAGTAGCGGAACCTGGATGCTCATATTGGTTCCTACATATTCTACAAAGATCTTTATCAGTCAATCCGCATAACAACATATGGTGTTCCCTTTGTCATCGGTATGTTACTTGCCCGAGATTCAATCGTCTGTATCATCATACCTAGTACAATCTCATTACCGGCAAGTCTCTTTACTTGTTCCATAATGCATAATCCCGTAACTAACTCATTAGTCGCATTGCTTGCAAGGCTTACACTACTAAGAAAAAGGCTACTAGCAGCGCGAGTAAATTGGCTACTAGCAGCGCGGGTACCCGTGCTACTAACAATTTACTAGTAGCGCGGATGTCAACCGTGCTACTACTAATGAAATAGTAGTAGCGCGTCTATAGTACCACACGCTACTAGTATCATGAATACTAGTAGCGCTCCATTTCACCCCCACGCTACTACTAACTAATTAGGAATTAAAAAAATAAAATCCATCAATTCCATTTTATGCATACAATTCTAACAACTAAAACAAGCCCAGATTTGTAATAAACAAGTAGCATTCCACATCATTCCAAATCGAAGATTTATAGTAAACGAGGAGCATTAGAGCATATCCATACATCTACACTTATTGCCTAGTCACTTATTCCCAGCTAGTGCAAACACAGTTGAAAGCAAACAAAAATGCATAGAAACACCAAACAGTGGCATTCTATCCCTCCAAATGATTTGCTCCCTCTCCATCCTTGCAATCATCTTCTTCTCCCTTATGTGCTTCTCCCATTTATGAATCCAAGATTTCTGTAAAGAGCAAAGAACAAATAAAATTAAATTTCAGCGGACATATATTTCCTTGCATGTTGTGTTGTACAGTAGCTATAGGAATAAATATATGAAAACAAAAAAGTGAGTGATTTATATTAATAAGAGATTGCTGCACATAGAAAAACTAGGTTAAAAGCCAAGATGCAACAGGAGGAAAATGTGCCAAGAATAGCACTATTTTCATCAAGTGTTTGCAAGCCTTCAGTAACTTGAAAGCAGTAAAGTGTCAGTGTTACATGAGCTGTGTGGTCAATTGGCATCACAGGTTTTTGAGAACATTGCCACCATGCTCATATGCTCATATACACACCAAACTCCATCAAGTGTGGAAGCTTTTGTAGAAATTGGCCCCATAGGGTTTTGTTCTAGCACCGCCACTGAAGCAGTAGATTGACTCATAACAAGTTTAATTCAGCCGAGCAAACAATAAAAAGACTGAGGATCAACATTAACCAAAACTAAGTGATTGTGTTAAACTAGGTGTTAGTGCTACAGACCAACATAATGAACATGACCAAGCATTTAAAAATCCATGTGATTCACAGATATGACAATCACAAGCAGATAGTGAAATTAGCAATTAAGATTGAAGAACAAAGCAACATTTTCATGTTCTATCAAGAGCTTGACCTTATTTTCCCTAAAAAGGGTTTGACCTTTTAGGTGTATGCCAAGTGACACCGCAACAAGCTAGATTGGGATGGACAAACAATAATCAAGTATGAAAATGAAAATCAACAGAAACAAAATCCATTCATACATGTTCCAGTGCGCGTCCATCTTTGCCTGAAAATCATGAATTCTGTGTTTGGATTTTTTTAATCATCTGCCTACTGTTTCAAGAAACAATAAGGTGTACGCCCAAACCCAAGCTCTATTGTAGCGTCATATTTCAAAGCACTAAGCTTACAGAAGTACAAGAACAGATAATCATGATTGTTTCGACACTCGCGGCACGACAACATGCATTTGTCTGGCCAGAGTCAATTGCCAACCTAAACACGCAACCGTGATAATTACATACACACAGCCCAACTTGGTATTCAGCTTGACACCTATATGACACACTGCTCTACCCAATAATGGAAAGACCTTGACTGATCCACAGAAAGGCATGGTGCCTACACATGTAGGTACTAGTGAAAACTACCTACACAGCATCAACAACAGGATGCATCACTGATCTGGAGGAGACGAAGCAACAAATCCCACGGCCCCAGTACCAAAGCATCGAGCTTTGGCACAAGAGCCACCTCCACAGCGGGCAAGTTTGTGGGTCGATCCGCGCAGGAATCCCCCAGACATCGCATGATAAGCAGCCATTTCCTAGTGCAGACACTACATCGGCCATCAGGTGTGATTTGGCATCGGATTTTCACTGCCGTAGCAGCAGGCGACGCCGGAGGGCGTCTTTTTGGCCAGGGCCCTCCGCTTCTCCTTGTGGCGGCGGCGCCTCTCGGCGTCCTCCTCCGGCGCGCGCTTGTAGCTGGTCCTCAAGAATTACTAGCTGTTCTAAATTCCAATTTTCTACTGCTGACTATCTTCACCTAGCAAACAATAACTTATGCTAATCATGCTACTTCCGAAACATAAAATGAAAGCAAACCTAGTTATCTAACTCGAATCGAACGAAGCCTAAGTGAGCAGCATAAAATTCACTGAGAATAAGAAGCCTCAGTTAGATCAATACAAATTACTACATCTCGACCAATGGGTGACCACAGTGTAACCAAATACTAGCGCACATCTAGACGAGACAATGAAACGAAGCTCCATGTGTAGAAGAAACGAGGGAGAACCGATCCATACCCTGATGAAGCGGTACTTGGGCTCGAACTTCTTGGCGGACTCGAGGTTGTCGTAGATGAGACCGAATCTGGAGGACCTGCCGCCTCTGAAGTGGGTGCGGAAGTTGAACACAAAGATGCAGTTGGGGTCCTTCACCTCGTACACCTTGGGCAGCCACTCCTTCAGCTCCGCCAGAGCACAAGCACACGAACGCTTCAGAATCGCCGGCGAAATGCAACAGAGCTAAGGAACAAGAGGAAGGGGACGAGATCTCCAACCTTGGAGACGTTGGCGCCACGGGGCTGGTCCCGTCTGCCAGAGGAGACGGTGAGGGGGGCAGGGCGATGGGGGAGGCAGCGCGTGCGCGGGTGCAGAGGCTGGGGATCGCCGGTGGGGAGGTCGCCGAGGTGGTGGGTGGCGGCGGCGGCGTGGGATGGGAGGGAGACGAGGGGTGAATCGGGAGAAGAGAGGAGGTGGAAGGGGATCTGGATCGAGGGTTGGGTGTTTTTTTAGACAAACAGTGGTGGTGGAGTGGGACGGTTGGTGGGGTGGATCGGGGTGGGTGGTGTGGGAATATACTAGTAGCGTTGGCATCTGACCTGCGCTACAGCTATTCATAAAGTAGTAGCGCAGGTTCATAACCCTCGCTACTACTACGGCAATGTCTCGGGGGGCACGGCAGAGACCACTTAGTAGTAGCGAGGGTTAAAAACCCGCGCTACTACTATCAACTTAGTAGTAGCGAGGGATAAAAACCCACGCTACTAGTAAGTAGCAATAGCGAGGGGTATAAACCCGAGCTACTAGTAAGCGTATGTGTATAAGCTTTTCCCTAGTAGTGTTATAGTGATGTGCATTACCGAGAGGGCCCAGAGATACCTCTCCGACAATCGGAGTGACAAATCCTAATCTCGATCTATGCCAACTCAACAAACATCAAGGAGACACCTATAGAGCATCTTTATAATCACCCAGTTACGTTGTGACGTTTGATAGCACACTAAGTGTTCCTCCGGTATTCGGAAGTTGCATAATCGCATAGTCATAGGAACATGTATAAGTGTAAGTGCATCTAGTGCCACCCCTAGTTGGTTTTGGAGTATTGACGACAAACCTAGTTGAGGGACTAATGTGTTTGTGAGAATTGCAGGATAACACAGGTAGAAGTCCCTCATTGATTCGGTTTTCCTACCAGAGATGACCCTAAAAATGTAAGACATTGAAGACTAAGGTGGTATGTGAAGACATTCACATTGAAGACTATGACAAGAGAAGACATCACATGAAGACTATGGAGCGCGAAGACTTAGATCTTTCGTAGTTCTTTTCTTCTTTGTTGAGTCATAGGAACCACCATACTGTTAAGTGGGGTCCAAGAGAACCAGTCAGAATGACTGAAGTGATGCTTAACCAAAACCTTTGTCTTCGAGTGAAGACTATGAGAGCGAATCTTGTCCAGAGTCGGACAAGTCAGCTTTGCTTGTAGCCCAAGTAAAGTTGCCGTGTGTGTTTGAAATCTGACCGTTGGAACACGTGTCAGTTCATTAGTGACCCAGGGTCATTTCAGACAAATCAGGTCGGGTTGCCTAGTGGCTATAAATAGCCCACCCCCTACAACCATAAACGGTTGGCTGCTCAGAGTTAGAGTACGGTTTTTGTCGTTTGAGAGCAACCCACCTCGAAGCTTTTGAGAGAGAATTCCTTGCGAGGATAAAGCCCTAAACACCCAGAGCCAAAGAGTGTTAGGCATCACTTAAGTCTTCTTGTCTGTGTGATCTGAAGACTTATTACACTTGAGGACTGTGAATCCTCCAGCCGGTTAGGCGTCGCGTTCTGAGCATTCAAGAGTCATTGTGGATCGCCGGTGAACGAAGTCTGTGAAGGTTTGGAAGTCTACCTTGAAGACTTACCAGAGTGATTGGGCGAGGACTGGGTGTCCTTAGCTCAAGGGGAATAAGGTGAAGACGAGGTCTTCTGAGTTGAATCTCAGCCTCCCTAACCAGACGTATAGTTGTCACAGCAACTGGAACTGGTCCAACAAATCATTGTCTTCAACGAGTCACTGGTTTCATCCTTCCCTTCCCTTTACTTACTGTTGGTCCTTGTGAAGTCATTGTACGATTGCATCACCATTTGGCTTCACTGAGTGATTACTTGTTCTGATTGGCTTCACAATATCTTCCTACCTGATCCTTACCAACTAGCTGCTATTAGTCATTGTGCTTTCACTTCATTGAATACTTGACTATGGTTTTCCTAGTGTAGTCTACCTTCCGCTGCATGGTAATAGGTTTATTTCTATCGTTTGTCTTCGAAACTTACATGTTTTGAAGACTTCCATAAAAATCGCCTATTCACCCCCCCCCTCTGGTCGATCACTAGCACTTTCAATTGATATCAAAGCAAGGTACTCCCTTGTTCTGTGTGATTCGGTTTAACCACCTGGAGTTTTAGCTATGTCGACTGCAGGGATAATTAAAGTCTCTGCTGCATGCCCCGTCTTCGATGGAACAGAATATCCCTACTGGAAGAATAAGATGCGTATGCATCTTGAAGCCATTGATGTCGACCTTTGGTATGTCGTCAAGAACGGCGTTCCCAAGGCTGGAGAAGGTGTCACTGTTGCTGATGTCAAGAAGTTCGTTCAACTGGACTCTAGTGCCAAGAATATCATCTGTGGTCATCTTACCAAAGGACAGTATGGCCGTGTGAGTGCTTTGGAAACATCTAAGCTAGTCTGGGACTGGCTCTCCAAGGTCAACGAAGGCGTCTCAACCCAGAGAGATCAGAGAATCAGTGTCCTTCGCAACCTCTTCAACCGCTTCAAGAGAAATGACAATGAGAATGTCCAGCTCACGTTTGATCAACTCACTGACATCACAAATGAGCTTCAAGCCCTCGGCGCCACTGAGATCACCAAGCATGAAGTCGTCAAGACACTCCTGAGATCACTTGACAGTTTGTTTGACACCCTAGCCCTGATGATTCAAGAATGTCCTGATTTCAAGACACTCGATCCGTCTGACATACTTGAGAGGCTCAACACACACGAGTTTTAGCTTTCTGAGAAAAGAGACATCTACGGTCCCAACTATGGGCGAACTCGTGCCTTGAAGGCAAAGGTTGTCTCCTCATCTGAAGAAGAATCTGACAGCAGTTCTGATGATCCTGAAGACATTGGAAAGGAGCTTGCTATCCTTGTGAAGAAGTTCCAAAAATTCACCAAGAAGAAAGGCTTCAGAAAGTCTTCACGATCAAGCTCAAGGAATGATGAAGCTTCTGCTCATGACTACAAGAAGAGAACATGTCACAAGTGCAAGAAACCTGGCCACTACATCTCTGAGTGTCCACGGTGGGACAATGAGAACAAGAAGAAGAAGAAGAAGAAGAGCAAGGAGTATGACTCTGACGACAAGAAGAAGAAGAAATACTCAAAGTCTTCTTCCAAGTCTTCCTCCAAGTCTTCATCACACAAGAAGAGCTCATCTGGCAAGGCACGTGCGTTTGTTGGCAAGGAAATGGATTCTGGGGAGGAGTCCACTTCTGAGGAGGCAGAGGTGGAGTCTGAGGAGGAGTCCGATTCTGGCGTTGCGAGTCTGGCTACAGCATACGTTGCCAAGTCCATCTTCAACACTGAAGACAATGACTTCATCACCGACACCGATGCAAATGACAAGGACTACTCTGCTCCTTCCTACTGCTTCATGGCACGCGGTGCCAAGGTAAACACACGCACTACTCACTATCAAACATCTAGTGACGATGACTCTGATTGTGGTTCCAAACCTAGCTACAAAACACTTGCTAAAATTGCAACTCAACAACAGAATGCTATGGAACACATTCAAAAACTGTTAGACAAAAGCGATGATCTGTTAGACGCTGAAATGACTCGATCTCAGTCCTTAATTGAAGACATAAAAAATCTTCACGTTAAGTATGAGGAACTTGAAAGTCGTCATGAAACGCTCTCAACAACTCATGAAAGGCTTTCCTATGACTATCTTCAAAGGAAGCAAGATCTTGAGAAATTGAGAGCGGCTCATGAAGATCTTCAAAAGGAAAACGAGTCACTTCGCGCTGAAGAGATCAGTTCAGCTCAGGAAGGATTTGAACCACCATGTCTTAAATGCATTGAGCGTGATAACGCTACTTCTGTTGCTGAATGTTCTACTGCTGCTACTATTGCAATATCTTCAACTGTTGATGTGGTAACTAACCCCTCTGCTGAGAATACCACTGCTATTGCTGATGAGAATGCTAGGTTGAAGACACTGCTTGAAACAGGGATGTACAAAAGTCTCAAAGGGCATTAGACACTATGTGATGTCCTCAAAAGGCAGATCCTGAACCGAAACCCTAGGAAAGAGGGTGTTGGGTTCTAAAGGAAAATGAATGCTGATGGCTCTTACTGGAAACCTGAGCAGTACCCCAAAACCACATGGGTTGCTGCAAAGGAGCCTTCAGCGGATCCATCCACCCTATCTGGCTTCACTTGTGCTAATCCCATTGTTATTGATGAATCCTTTGATGCAAACTATAAACTGTTTAAGAATCAGAATGGTGGAGTGTTTGCCAGGTATATTGGTACTAACTGCAGGAATGGACCGCCTATGAAGAAGATCTGGGTGCCGAAAAGGTGTTTGGAGAATCTTCCTGTGAATGTCATCATGACACCATAGGTGAAGAAGACAAACCCCAGACCACAGGCTTCATATGGTCCAAAGGCTTCATACAGACAGAGGACTCACCTGAGTCGCACTAACGCAAATGTTTTGCAGGGAAACCATACTCAGGCATGTGAATATGAGCGTGTTTCATCAAACCGCCATGTTCATAAGACCAAGAACTATTCTGCGTATTCTTATGAGTACTATTGTCCACCTGCAAGACTTTTTGCTAGGGATCCAAAGCCAAAGTTCTCAGATGCTGCACTTAGACTCATTGCTTCGAAGCCACCCTTGAAGATGTGGGTGGCTAAGAAAGCTTAACTCTCTTTTGCAGGGAAAGGTCTCCAGCCGAAAACCAAAATCGTCTGACACTATTGCTGGGGACCTTAAACATCTTGTAGGGTGCAAGATCAAATGCCCAAATGGTCTTATTATGTACTTTGTTCCTGAATCGCTTGCTACTTGCCCTATCAATCCTAATCTCGATCTAAGCTTTAATAATCCACTAGTTCATCAAATGTTTTTGCTTCACAATTCTCTTCGTGAAGCCTATCCCCCTAACTGCACTATAGGGTATGACACCAGCTGCTTCAGAATGGATTATTGATAGTGGGTGTACAAATCACATGACTGGCAAGCAAAGCCTTCTCATGGACTCAACTTTACGTCCATCTGACAAAAGTCACATCACATTTGCTGACACTGGTAAAAGCAAGGTATTGGGTCTAGGTAGAGTTGCAATCTCAAAGGATCAACACATGGATAAAGTCATGCTTGTTGAATCCCTTGGTTTCAACTTAATGTCTGTCTCAATGCTTTGCGATTTAAACATGATTGTGATATTTGGAAAATATCGCTGCCTTGTTCTAATGGAATCTGACAAGTCTCTAGTGTTTGAAGGGTATCGGAAAGATGATTTGTACGTGGTAGATTTCTCAGCAGGACCACAACTTGCAGTATGTATTCTAGCAAAAGCTTCTGAATGCTGGCTCTGGCATCGGAGGCTAGGACATGCTGGCATGAGGAACCTCCACACCCTTGCAAGGAAGAAGCATGTCATAGGCATCGAGGGCGTCAAGTTCAAGAAGGATCACTTATGCGGTGCCTGTGAAGTAGGAAAGATGACGAGGGCCAAGCATCCCTCGAAGACAATCATGACAACGACTCAACCCTTCGAACTGCTCCACATGGATCTTTCCGGTCCCACTCATTACTCAACTCTTACTACTACTGCTTGTCTCTATGGCTTTGTCATTGTTGATGATTATTTAAGATATACTTGGGTGCATATAATCCTCTTCAATACTGAAGTGCAGGATGTCTTCAGACGCTTCGCCAGTCAAGCAATGAACAACTATGGCGCCAAGATAAAGCACATCAGAAGTGACAATGGCACTGAATTCAAGAACACTGGCCTAGATACATATCTTTATACCTTAGGCATCACACATGAATTCTCAGCTCCGTACACGCCACAGTAGAATGGCGTCGTCGAACGCAAGAACAGAACACTTATTGAGATGGCCCGGACGATGCTTGATGAATACAAGACTCCAAGAAAATTCTGGCCAGAAGCCATTGATACTGCATGCCATATAATCAACCGTGTTTATCTTCACAAGCTTCTGAACAAGACATCCTATGAGCTCCTTACTGGCAAGAAGCCAAATGTCAGTTACTTCAGAGTATTTGGCGCCAGGTGCTGGATCAAGGATCCACATCACACTTCAAAATTTGCACCAAAAGCACATGAGGGTTTTATGCTTGGATATGGAAAGGATTCGCACTCCTACAGAGTCTTCAACCTTTTTCACTATAAAGTGGTTGAAACAGTGGATGTGTGGTTTGATGAGACGAACGGCTCACAAAGAGAGCACCTGCCAAATGTGCTAGATGAAGTTCCATCCAGTGAATCAATCAAACTTATGGGAACTGGAGAAATCATACCGTCTGAAGCTCAGCCTGAAGAGGAACTTATCATCTCCGCACCTGATCAACCTGAAGACAATGCTCAGCCTGACAACAATCCCTCTAACGATGACAATGATCAGCAAGAGCAAAATCTTCGTCCTGTACATCCTCGTGTTGAAAATGAAGTACAGATTGAGAGAATAATTGATAGCATCAATGCACCAGGTCCACTCACTCGTTCAAGGGCAACACAGCTAGCAAATTTTTGTGGGCACTTCGCATTCGTCTCAATATCTGAACCCAAGAAAGTTGAAGAAGCCTTCATGGAACCTGAATGGATTCAAGCTATGCAAGAAGAGCTTCAACAGTTTGAGCTGAATAATGTATGGGAACTGGTTAAGCGTCCTGATCCTCGCAAGCACAATATAATAGGCACAAAATGGATATATCGCAACAAGCAAGATGAGCATGGTCAAGTTGTCAGAAACAAAGCTCACCTCGTTGCTCAAGGTTACACTCAAGTTGAAGGGATTGACTTCGATGAAACATTTGCTCCTGTGGCCAGACTTGAAGCCATACGCATACTGCTGGCTTATGCAAATCATCATAATATTCTTCTGTATCAAATGGATGTGAAGAGCGCTTTTCTCAATGGCAAGATTGAAGAAGAAGTGTATGTTGCACAACCGCATGGCTTTGAAGATCCAAAACATCCTGACATGGTGTACAAGCTCAACAAGGCACTGTATGGCCTCAAACAAGCCCCTCGGGCTTGGTATGACACACTCAAATACTTCCTGAAGAGCAAAGGCTTCAAACCTGGTTCCCTTGACCCCACTCTCTTCACGAAGACATATGATGGTGAACTGTTTGTGTGCCAAATATATGTGGATGACATTATCTTCGGCTGCACCAATCAGAAATACACTGACGAGTTTGGATATATGATGCAACAGCAATATCAGATGTCCATGATGGGTGAGCTGAAGTTCTTCCTTGGTCTTCAAATACGTCAGCAACGCAACGGCATCTTCATATCTCAAGAGAAGTATCTCAAAGATTGCCTGAAGAAATTTGGGATGCAAGACTGCAAAGGCTTCACAACTCCAATGTCAGCCAAACATCATCTGGGTCCCGACGACAATGGTAAATAGTTCGATCAAAAGGTATACCGCTCCATGATTGGGTCTTCACTTTATCTATGTGCATCTAGGCCAGATATTATGCTTAGTGTTTGCATGTGTGCTTGATTCCAAGCGGCACCAAAGGAATCGCATCACTTAGCTGTGAAGCGAATTCTTTGATATTTGGCTCACACCCCAACATTAGGATTATGGTATCCCAAGGGCTCAGAGTTTGATCTGGTTGGATTCTCGGATGCTGATTATGCTGGTGACAAGGTGGATCGCAAGTCTACATCAGGCACATGTTTATTTTCTGGAACGATCACTTGTATGTTGGTCTTCAAAGAAGCAGAACTGTGTATCTCTCTCCACTGCTGAATCTGAATACATTGCTGCTGGATCTTGCTACGCTCAGCTTCTATGGATGAAGCAAACACTCAAAGACTATGGCATTCATCTGAAGCAAGTGCCACTCTACTGCGACAACGAAAGCGCCATCAAGATTGCCAACAACCCAGTTCAGCACTTGAAGACAAAGCACATTGAAATTCGTCATCACTTTCTCAGAGATCATGTTGTGAAGGAAGATATTGATATCATACACGTCAACACTGAAGAGCAATTGGCAGATATCTTCACCAAGCCCTTGGATGAGAAGAGATTTTGCAAGTTACGGTGTGAGCTAAATATCTTGGAATCCTCAAATGTCCTGTGATCAGGCACACATCCTAACACTTATGCATATTGATGACTTAGATGTGCAACACACGAAGTAAAGTAAATCTTCAATCAATGAAGACATACATTCTAAGTGTGAATACATTAATGTGGAATTTGACTTCGGAGCGCCACAATAATTGTGCGCCGCGTCTGGGTCTAATACTTCCTATACGGTGGGTAACGCCACCACCAAATTCTTCTATTTGAAGTGTTTCACCCATGCGTTACAATTGCTATGTCTTCACATTTGGTTTGGCTTCAATATCAACCTGTCTTCATGAGTATCTTCACTATGTTGATTATATATATATATACTAGTGTTCTGTCCTCTACAGCATTCACTTATAGCTATGTCTTCCTGTTGAATCTTTTGAACTAAGTGAATGTGATCGGACCCTAACCTCTCTATGCTTTCTATCTCAAACTCTATCTCTCCAAATCATATGCATTCTCTTGAAACTGTCGAATGTCTTCTCTGCGTCCTTGTCAGCAGAAGATACAGAGACAAACATTAAGTCCTCTTTCATTGCTAATTCCTTCACCTGAAACCCGGAGAAGTGGGAATGACCACCCGACAATCCAGGCGTGCGTGGGAACGTGGAACAACCTCCGATATGTTGCATGATGGCCACGTGTCCTTCAGATGTGAATTGCCAGGGGCACCTGTGTAATAACACTGTGCCGTCCATGTCCCTATAACTACACGTCTCACCACAGTCATTATCCTTTCTTCCACTCTCGCACAAACCCTAGCGCCACCGCTAGCCCTCGACGACGCCGGCGATGAAGCTCTTAGCTGCTGCGACCTCTCCGACGCCGTCTTCATGCCGGCCGCGGACATCGTCTTCTCCGCCGTTGCCGTAGGTGTCCTCCGTCGCCAAGTTAGGGCACGGACGATCAAACTGCTCGGCCTCCTCTCCCACTCCGTCTAGCAGTTCTATGTGTGGTAAATAAAACTTCCTTTTTACGGCCCCTTTGATCCTATATATTCATCACTTTCTGCCACAAGAAGTTTCTATTCACACAAGTTGGATCTATTTCATACTGCATCTCATAATATGCCTAGTATGTTCACTTATGCTTCACAAAGTAGTTAGATTCCTCACTTGTATTGATCCATGGATTCGTACAAATCTGGAACCAACTCTTCATCTATGAGTGAATGTCTTCGCACGTTGAGGTTAATGTCTTCTAAACTGATTTATCTTCAAAATCTTATGAGAATGCATATGACCTCTTCCCCTTCCCTCGCACCTTAATGCTGTCACAGGTACATGTCCGTGGGAGAATCCCTTGGTTCTCATAGTCTGCATTCATTTGCAGAATTCTTACAGCATCATATAAATTCTCCCGAAGCCAGTTCCTGTTTGTCCAGCAAGCGAAAGCCTTTGAAGCCTTTGAATGTGTTGAAGCCATTCAGTTAAAAGTTCATGGCTGCAGAGAAATAAGTAAAGAAGGGTGGCAGAAAGCGTCGAGGTGAAACATCAAGAGATCTGCCCGATGACCTCTCAGAGCTGTACAAGACAGATCCAGAGGAGGATTATGAAAGTGCGTTATATCGACTAGAGAGGGGTGAATAGGCGATTTTTATGGAAGTCTTCAAAACGTGGAAGTTTCGAAGACAAAAGATAGAGATAAACCTATTACCATGCAGCAGAAGGTAGACTACACTAGGCAAACCATAGTCAAGTATTCAATGAAGTGAAAGCACAATGACTAATAGCAGCTAGGTAGTAAGGATCAGGTAGGAAGATATTATGAAGCCGATCAGAACAAGCAGCCACTCGGTGAAGACAGAAGATAGTGCAATCATACAATGACTTCACCAGGACCAACAGTAAGTAAAGGGAAGGGAAGGATGAAACCAGTGACTCGTTGAAGACAATGATTTGTTGGACCAGTTCCAGTTGCTGTGACAACTGTATGTCTGGTTAGGGCGGCTAGGTATTTAAACCTGAGGACACACAGCCCCGGACACCCAGTCCTGAACACGTAGCTCAAGACACCCAGTCCTCACCATATTCCCCTTGAGCTAAGGTCACACAGACCTCGCCCAATCACTCTGGTAAGTCTTCAAGGTAGACTCCCAAACCTTCACAGACTTCGTTCAACGGCGATCCACAATGTCTCTTGGATGCTCAGAACGCGACGCCTAACTGGCTGGAGGATTCACAGTCCTCAAGTGTAATAATTCTTCAGATCACACAGACAAGAAGACTTAAGTGATGCCAAACACTTTTGGCTCTGGGTGGTTAGGGCTTTATCCTCGCAAGGAATTCTCTCTCAAAGGCTTCGAGGTGGGTTGCTCTCAAACGACAAAAGCCGTACTCTAACTCTGAGCAGCCAACCGTTTATGGTTGTAGGGGGTGGGCTATTTATAGCCACTGGGCAACCCGACCTGATTTGTCCGAAATGACCCTGGGTCACTAAGGAACTGACACGTGTTCCAACGGTCAGATTTCAAACACACACGGCAACTTTACTTGGGCTACAAGCAAAGCTGACTTGTCCGACTCTAGACAAGATTCGCTCTCGTAGTCTTCACTCGAAGACATAGGTTTTGGTTAAGCATCACTTCAGTCATTCTGACTGGTTCTCTTGGACCCCACTTAACAGTACGGTGGTTCCTATGACTCAACAAAGAAGAAAAAGAACTACGAAAGACCTAAGTCTTCGAGCTCCATAGGCTTCATGCGATGTCTTCTCTTGTCATAGTCTTCAGTGTGAATATCTTCATATACCACCTTTGACATCAATGTCTTCATACATTTTTAGGGGTCGTCTCTGGTAGGAAAATCGAATCAATGAGGGACTTCTACCTGTGTTATCCTGCAATTCTCACAAACACATTAGTCCCTCAACTAGGTTTGTCGTCAATACTCCAAAACCAACTAGGGGTGGCACTAGATGCACTTACAATCTCCCCCTTTTTGGTGATTGATGACAAACTACTTGAAGTTTTCAACGGGGAATATAATATGTGAAATTGTAAAGGATAAGGAATTATCTTCATAAGTTGCAAGGCTCCCCTTAAGATGTGCATATAAGTAATTTTCTTTTGGAATGCAAATGCACATGGCAGGTTGTACTCGTGCAGATCCTCTTCAACTTATGATGACAATTCATTATGCATGAGAAGGTATGTGAAGATAATGACATGCATAATGGAAAATGGACGTCTGCAAAATGATCTGAGTGCGGAATTTATCGTCGCACATGCGGAATTTATCGTCGCATCACGAAGTAGCAAATAAGTAGCAGACGACCATCGAGTTTAGGTGTTACAACTCGAAGAATCAAAAGTGTCAAAACGAGAGTTGTAAACACGAGGCAAAATATAAAGCAACCGCCCATGTGGACCCACTTGAAGACTATCAAACTCATATGCTTCTCCCCCTTTTGTCAGTAAGGACCAAAAAGGTTTGAAGACATAGAGCATCTACTCGTTCCCATGAAGAGTAGGTGAAGCAGCAGGGTCGTCGGTGGTGTTCGGCGGTGCAGAAGAACTTGGAGCAGGGTCGAAGCGTGCTGAAGGAGGTGGTGGTGAAGTAGCATCGTCTTCATCCTCGATCACTCTGGCATTCACAGTTGCAGCAGAGGAAGAGAACTCAGAGTCTTCAAGAGATGGAGTTCGTCGCAGCACTGCCCTTCGAGGAGGTGTGGAGTTAAACTTGAAGCGTTCAGAGAAGCCATCTTCTTGAAGATCATCTTCAGAACACATAAGCGTCAGCCCTTTCCATGTGCGTCGAGAGGTTTCATGGGCAACAAAGGCATTCTTGGTGGCAAGATTGCGAATGCGGTTGACATCCACCAAGAGGCTTTGCATTTGGCGCTTCAGCCAGTCATGATGCGTATCCTGTTTCTGATGAAGAGCCACCAGAAGCTCTCGGTCATTGAGGGATAAACACGAGTGAATGCTTCAACTCCTTCAATGTTCTGAGAAAAACTTTGATGCTCCGCATTCTGAAGACTAAGAGGCTCCTTGGCAGGCTCAGGATAAATGGCTTCAACGGACATATCCACATCAGGCAAAAAGATCCGATGATTGCGAGCAGATGGCTGATATGAGATAGCGGAGTGGAGTTTAATCAGCCGCATTATCCATGGAGCGTAGAACTTCAAGCCAAATAGATGAGAGCTTGATGCAGCAAGTTGGCGGATGAAGAAGTCCTGTGCATTGAAGCATTTGCCATGAAGAATATAGAATACCAAAGTCTTCATTGCACCTTCCAGCTTGGCATGTGGAGAATGTCCTTTTATAGGCCAGAGAGTTCGCCTTATGATGTGATAAATAGTCCTTGGCAGATACTCAAGGTCTTCAACAAGGAACTCCTTAGGATATGCAGCATCTTGTGGCAATGGCTTCATCATACTGAGCATCTGACTCATGTTTGGTTCAGGCTTCTGAAAGATGCTCTCCATAGCTTCACTGTGAAGCTGACAGCCAGGTTCGTAGAGATCGCCAGGAGTGGGCAGACCAGTGAGCTCAATGATATCAAAGGCTTTGGCTTCGTGATGAACATTTCCTGTCATCCACTCCAGGACCCAAGTCTTCGGATCTCTGTTGTACCCACGGATGTGAAGTGTGGCATAGAATTGAAGCAGCAACTCTTCATTCCAGTGCTCTTGGTCGGTGACAAACGACAGCACTCCAACCTCTTTGAAGCAATCCAGAGCTTCTTCCAGATAGGGCAGACCAGCTATTGCTTCGATGTCAAGACGCTTATGTGGGAAGATGCGACCTTGATTATACAGAATGCAGGAGTAATAGCTTTGCTGCGGATAGCTCCAGAATCGATTAGAAGATATTCTTTCCCTTGAGTAGGGGTTCTTGGAGCTATTGAAGAAAGTGTTGTCTGCTTTGAAGCCATTGACATTGAAGGATCCAGGTGCTGATGCAGGACCTGGAAACCTGGGCAGTCTTGGGATTGGCTTCTGTACCTGAGGCCTGTGCTCAACATGATAGTCAAACTGAGGACTAGCAGCAGGCGCAGGAACAGAAGCAGTAGTATCATTGGCTTCGCTGACTTCTGGTGCGTGGGTTGGTGTAGGCTACACATTGGCTTCAGTCATGAAAGTGTCAGTGGCGTCGGTGGCAGCCTCAAGATTCTCAAACTCCACTTGATGAGCTGGAGGGTCGGTCACAGTCACGTTCTCCTCGAGAACAGCTTCTTGGTGAGATGGGGGTGTAGGAACTCTTGGGGTTTCTTCTTCATCGGCTGATGCAGCTGGAATGTCTTCAGCAGCTTTAGCTTCAGACTCGGAGACTGGAGGCCTTGGTCCTTTGCGAAGCCTGCGTAACGCTGGTGACGCCTGTGGAGTTGGAGTTGGCTGGGCCTCAAAGTCATCTTCCTCTTGTGCTTGTGGGTGATCAGCCCATGATGCATCCTGAGCAATTGGCATCAACGGACGACCAATGCTGATGAGTTCACTGTGCGTTAGCACAGGCGATGATACCTGTTGGTGTTCGATCTGAGGAAGAACTGCATCATCTTCAACATGGTCATTGTTGAGGATATTACTGCTGGGCGTAAACCGGCCTATCTGGGCCGGGTCAACTTCATCAGTAGTTCCAGAAGTGATAAAGCCCAAGAAGGAAGATGAGGGCCTAAGGCCCGTAGCCGGTTCAAGACTTGTAGCTGTAAACCGGAAGTTGTATATAAGCTTGTATTATAAGTTAGGAATAAGGAGAGACCAACCCGGATACGAATATAGACCGGTGTTGGGACTCTGTGAACCGACGGGTGTCACCCGTGTATATAAGGGGACGACTCGGCGGCGGTTTAAGGACAACAGACAACAACTCGAGACATAGGTGAAGCTTGTTTGCTCCCTAGTCATCGAAACATCATCAATTCCATCACAACTAGACGTAGGCTTTTACCTTCATTGAAGGGGCTGAACTAGTATAAACTCTCTTGCGTCCCTGTGTCCGCTTTAACCCCTTCAAGCTAACCCATCGCGATGGCTCCACGACTAAGTCCTTTCTCTAGGACATCTGCCGTGACAAAACCACGACAGTTGGCGCCCACCATGGGGCTATCGCACGATGGTTTCCGGTTCTTGGAGGGCCGCTTTGAAGGACTCGAGGGCTACACTATAGGCCGGATGACTAAGAGTCGTCGCGGCAAGCTCTACATCGACGATGCAAGCTGGGGCCCCGAGGTCGGCTCAATCGAGTACGGGTACCGGGTCCCCTTTGGTGGCATTCACGTTTTCATTGGCAAGATCGGTGAACCGGGCCCTGAGCCGGACATCTGCACCGACCTCGTCGAGACGGCTCAGCGTGCGCGATCCGCCCGGGTTAAACCGGCCATGAAGCGTGCCTTCGTGGGAGTCATCCATGGAGGAAGTTATGAGGACGGATAGGAATTTCGTGGCGCGGCCGTCGTTTGTTCCGGTGACGAATCTTCGACCGGAGAAACTGAATCTCTTTATCAGCTACAAGATGGCCGGATTAGGAGCTGTTCCGATGGCGACAGTATTCCGGACCCCTCTGATCTGCCCAACCGGGTTGGAATATTCATGGCCGGAACACAAGCAGCGCTTCATTCTTCGACAGCTGCGGCAACAATCTCCGGTTTAGCAGCGGCGACGGCTGCCGGGGCAGGAGGCCCTGTGCGCCCGCCGGCTCAGGTTCTATCAGAACTATTTGATGCGTTGGCTATGCTTATGGCGGAAGTTAATCCGCCGGATCAGGACGTTCACAACACGGAGATTGCAAAGGTAAAGGAACAGATCACCCAGGCCAAGGCGGATCTGGCGGCTGAGGACACCAGGATGGCCGCAGAGCGGGCCGCTTTAGACGCACAGGCCTACAGGCTTATGCTGGACCAGAGCGCATCGCATGAAGTCATGAGGAGGAAGCACCGATCCCGCTTACCTCCGGTTTTCGAGGCCAGAGACCTTTTCAACACTCCAGGACCAAGAACCGGCAATCCGCTGGAGGGAAACCGGGCAGAAGCCCCCAAGACCGGTGCACCGGTTCAGCCTCGTCAGATGGACCCGCCTCGTCAAAACACCGTTATACCTCAGGCTGCTTTAACACCTCCGGGTCACTACTCCAACCCAATGGACAATCTTGTTGCCGCTGCTGCACGGCTGGAGGCCATTCCAATTGAAGGTGACTCGCCGCAGGCAGTAGAGACGCGACGGGTCAAGGAACTTCTGAGGACAGCTTTGGCCCAACAGGAAGCATACTCGTACAGCCGCGACCAGATCCACTCAACCCCCCGTCCAAGCCGGAGCTATAGCAGACATATGGATGAACCAGCAGTGTCGAGTAATGAATGACGTGGGGCACCCCGTGACAACAACTCGGCGGGTGGTGCTGATAACGCTCAGGGAGTGGTGGACCGGGCCCGCGCGCGCAGGGAGGCCGAGTTAGCCACACAGCATCAGGCTCGGCAGCTCACGCCAGTTCGTCCAACCACCTTGACTGAACCTGGTGTCACTTCTAATTCTTTGGGGGTGCCTTGCCTTATCCCCGATTTACGCAACGTGCGCCTGCCCAAGGATTTCAAAGGCCCGCGCAAGGTACCAAATTACATGGCGGATCAACCTCCAGAGACATGGGTGGAGAGCTACGAGATGGCCATGGAGATGCTTGATGTGGATGACGCGGCGTGTGCGAAATACTTCACGATGATGCTTGAAGGAACGGCCCATACTTGGTTAAAAAGCTTGCCGGCTAATTCTATCAGTTCATGGGCCCAATTACGAGCCCGGTTTATCAGCAATTTCAAGGATACCTGTAAACATCCTATGTCGATAGTGGATTTAGCTGCATGCGTCCAGGAGGAAGGAGAATCAACGACTCATTGGGTGCGCCGGGTTTCACAAGTGTTGCACTCCTCAGACCGCATCAACGCTGACACCGCAGTATTAACCCTAGAAGGCAACTGCCAGTTTGGGCCCCTGAAGCTGAAGTTGGGAGGATGAAGCGTCATTGCACTGACATGGGGACCCTCATGGCCGCTTTGGTGAAATATGCTGATTCTGATAGTACCAAGGATCCCGAATCTGATGATGACAAGACAGGGAAAGGGAAGAAGAACAGCAGCTCCAAAGGTCAGCAGCATCACTGGGCAGGCAATGGTGGTGGAGGCAAGCGTAAAGCGGATGGTAACATGGACTTTGTGGCTAATACCAACGCGCAGGACAATGGCCAGCGACGCAAGGGTAGACCGAAAAATCGTAATGGAGCACCCAACCCTAACCCAAACCGCCTAAACTATCTGCTAAGCCAGCCCTGTCCAAGACATGGGACGAAGGAGGTGCCAGCAAACCACCTTTGGAAGGATTGCTTTATTATGTAGGAGTTCAAGAATTCTAATAATTTCTGGTATGATCAGGAATCTGGCGGTGGCTCAGGATCCGGGCCGGGTTACGGTGGAGGAAGTTCTGGTTCAGGATTCAATGGTAATCCGGGCGGACATGATGGTCAAAATAGTCAGAACAACCAGGGTGGTTACAACCAACAACAGCAACGGTCAGGTTACCAAAGCAATCCAAAGCAGTTGAGTAGTGGGCAGTACCATGTCTTCACCACTAGCTTGAACAAGCGAGACCGTAAGGTTCAGAGGCGGGCGGTCAATTCTGTTGAACCGGCCATACCCCGTTATCTACGTTGGTCTGAACAACCAATCATATGGAGCAGAGAGGATCACCCTCCCCAGGTCGATAATTCGGGGTCAGTTGGCTCTAGTGGTGGTGCCTCAGGTGGGAGGTTATAAGTTCACCAAGGTGCTCATGGACGGAGGGAGCAGCATTAACATCCTGTATTATGAGACCTTCCGTCGTATGGGACTAACAGATAAGAATCTCTAACCGTCTAATACAGTATTCCACGGTGTAGTGCCTGGCAGATCAGCATATCCCATTGGTAAGATAGCTCTGGAAGTGGCCTTTGGGGATGATCATGATTCCAGGTCGGAGACATTGACGTTTGAAGTGGTGAAAATCCAAAGTCCATATCATGCCCTATTTGGGCGACCGGCCTACGCCAAGTTTATGGCTTGGCCCTGTTATGTGTATTTGCAGCTCAAGATGCCGGGTCACAAGGGGACAATAACGGTTCAAGGAAGCCGCAAAATCGCTTTGGAGTGTGAGGAAGGAGATGCGGCCTATGCAGAGTCGGTCTGTGCCACCGAGGAGTTGAAATATTATAAAGACAATGTTGATCCGGCGGACATGACTCCGTTGAAGAAGCCAACTACGGAGCATGATCCGGCCCTGAAGTTCAAATCGGCAGCAGAAACTAAGCTTGTTGACTTCGTACCTGGCAATTCGTCCAAGCAGTTCAGCATCAGTGCCAACTTCGATCCGAAATAGGAAGGCGCGCTCATCGAGTTCATCCGTGAGAATCGGGACATTTTTGCATGGAAGCCCTCTGACATGCCAGGTGTACCGAGGCAACTCGCTGAGCACACACTTAATGTGGATCCTAAATATAAACCGGTGAAATAGTTCCTCCGCCGGTTTAACAAAGAAATACGCAAGGCGATTGGAGAAGAGGTAGCCAGGCTCTTAGCAGCTGGCTTTATTGTTGAAGTTTTTCACCCTGAGTGGCTTGCCAATCCGGTGCTGGTCCTCAAGAAAAATGGCACCTGGCGCATGTGTGTGGATTACACAGATCTTAATAAAGCTTGTCCAGCAGATCCTTTTGCCCTCCCCCGTATTGATCAAATTATTGATGCTACGGCGGGTTGTGAGCGTTTAAGTTTTTTGGATGCATATTCTAGCTATCATCAGATCAAAATGGCAGTTAAGGACCAGGAGAAGACGGCATTTATAACTCCCTTCAGAGCCTTCTGCTATGTGTCTATGCCCTTCGGGCTCAAGAGTGCTCGAGCAACTTATCAACGGTGTGTACAAAATTGTCTTCACAAGCAAATCGGCTGTAATGTACATGCTTACGTGGATGATATCGTGGTTAAGTCTAGGGAGAAGGAGACTTTGATTGATGATTTGAAGGAAACCTTTGATAACCTGAGGACATACAAGATGATGCTTAATCCGGACAAGTGTGTCTTTGGTGTACCGGCGGGCAAGCTATTGGGTTTTCTGGTGTCCAACAGGGGAATTGAGGCTAATCCGGAGAAGATCACAGCCATCACCTCCCTGGCTAAACCAAAGTGTATCAATGATGTTCAACGACTGGCTGGCCGGATTGCAGCATTAAGCCGGTTTATCAGTCGTCTTGGTGAGAAGGCAATCCCTTTGTATCAGATGTTGAAAAAGACGGATCAGTTTGTCTAGAGTTCCGCCGCTGATGAAGCGTTTGAGGACTTAAAGCGGCAATTGGCCAATCCGCCGGTGCTCGCCGCTCCCATTGACAAGGAGCCGTTGCTGCTATATGTTGCTGCCAATGCTCGGGCGGTCAGCGTGGCTATTGTGGTGGAGCGAAAGGAGGCAGGTAAGGAGCATCCGGTTCAATGACCGGTCTGTTATATCAGCGTGGTACTAATCGAGTCCAAGCAAAGGTATCCGCATTGGCAGAAGCTGGTGTATGGAGTTTTTATGGCAAGCCGGAAGCTTAAACAATACTTCCAAGGGCACCCAATTATGGTGGTCAGTTCTGCTCCTTTGGGAGATATCATCTAGAACCGGGAAGCAACTGGCCGGATTGCAAAGTGGGCTATAGAGCTGGGTCCGTACGGTTTGAAGTATGTGCCTCGGACAGCGGTTAAGTCTCAAGCACTTGTTGATTTCATCAATGATTGGACGGAAATGCAAGCACCTGAAGAAAAGCCGGATCATACGTATTGGACCATCCATTTTGACGGATCCAGGCAATTGGAAGGCTCGGGGGCTGGAGTCGTATTAACTTCCCCACGAGGTGATAAGTTTTGTTATGTTCTCCGCTTAATGTTCCCTTGTACTAAAATGCAGCTGAGTATGAAGCCTTGCTCCATGGTCTCCGGATGGCTAAGGAGATGAATCTAAGTCGAGTTAAGTGCTTCGGTGACTCGGACCTTGTGGCTCAGCAGGTGTCTGGCACTTGGGGCTCCAAGGACCCACTCATGGAAGCATATCGTCGTGAGGTGGATATTGTTGCAGGTTATTTCAAAGGCTATCAGGTGGACCACGTGGACCTGCGGAAAAATGAAGCGGCGGACGCTTTAAGCCGGCTGGGCTCTCAGCGCAAATCGGTCCCGCCTAATGTTTTTCTGGATGTGCTGCACAACCCGTCGGTCAAGATCCCTGGTGAAGAGGATTTGGCTATTCCTGATCCGGAGGCTCAATTGGTGGCAGCTCTTCATGTTATTCCGGATTGGACGCTTCCTTATCTGGCGTACAAGAACCGGGGCGAGTTGCCAGAGGATGAGATTCTGGCTCGGCAAATAATCTGGCGATCCAAGTCCATGGCTATCATCAACGGCGAGTTGCATCATTGCAGTGTATCAGGAGCTTTTCAACGCTGCGTGTCTCCTGAAGAAGGCCGTGAAATTTTGCGTGAGATCCACGAAGGAGATTGTGGTCACCACGCCGGTTCAAAGTCTCTGGTGGCTAAAGCGTTTCGCCATGGCTTCTATTGGTTAACTGCCCATGCTGATGCGGAGGATCTGGTTAGATGATGTGATGGTTGCCAAAGGTTTTCAAGACGTGCTCATGTACCAGCTCAAGAATTGAGAATGATTCCAATTACTTGGCCGTTTGCGACTTGGGGGCTGGATATGGTTGGGCCTTTCAAAAGGTCCAAAGATAAGAAGACCCACCTCCTGGTGGCGGTTGACAAGTTTACAAAGTGGGTGGAGGCAGAACCTGTTAGCAAGTGTGATGCGGCCACGGCGGTTTAGTTCATCAAAAAGGTGATTTTCCGGTTTGGCTTTCCGCACAGTATCATTACAGATAATGGTACCAATTTGTCCAAAGGTGCCATGAAGGAGTTCTGCGAACGGGAGCACATCCGGCTCGACGTTTCATCAGTGGCACACCCACAGTCCAATGGTCAAGCAGAAAGAGCTAATCAAGAGATCTTGAGAGGCATCAAGCCCCGGCTCATGGTTCCTTTGCAGAGAACGCCAGGTTGTTGGGTAGAAGAATTACCATCTGTGTTATGGAGCATCAATACAACACCCAACAGATCAACACGATACACACCATTCTTCATGGTTTATGGAGCGGAGGCGGTTCTCCCCAGTGATATCCGTCATGATTCACCTCGTGTGACGGCTTATATTGAAGAGGACAACGAGACGGCACGGCAAGATGCTCTGGAGCGGTTGGATGAAGAACGTGACATTGCAGCCGCCCGGTCGGCGATTTACCAGCAGGATCTTCGTCGTTATCACAGTTGCCGAGTCAGAACCAGAACCTTTTAGGAAGGAGATTTGGTGCTTCGGCTCATACAAGATCAGACTGATATGCATAAGTTATCCCCACCTTGGGAGGGGCCTTTCGTGGTTAGCAAGAATCTGCACAACCGGTCGTACTATCTGATCGATATTCGAGAGCATAAAGACTCACGCACATCAGAGGAGGAGACCAACAGGCCATGGAACATAGCTCATCTTCAGCCTTACTATACCTGAGCCATTGGCTATACTTATGTACATATTACGACAATGTATATATTATGATTAAATATAATAAACCGGAACCTCAGCTAAAGCGGGGTATCTGTTCTTTACATCATGTGAGGTTACACGGAGTTGCTCTAAAGCGGCCTCCAGTTTACCCCTTGAGTTCGCTTTTTAAAAGCATCATGTTATATCACTTGGGGGTTTGGTCGTGTCCGAACCAATACCATGCCTCTTGATAGGCGAGAGCCACCAGGTCACTTGGGGACTTGGTCATGTCTGAACCAGTCATGCCTCTTGATCGGCTTAAGGCCACAGAATCACTTGGGGGCTTGGTCGAACCCGAACCATGACCATGCCACTTGATCGGCATAAATGCCACGGTTTCATTTGGGGACCTAGCTGACTAGAACCATAGTTACACCTAGCTGGAGCTTGGTCGTGTTCGTCCATGGTAACGCCATCTGATCAGCTCAAATAAACCTTTTTTCGCAACATTTTGTCATTGCACATGATTTACATTTTTCTTTGAAGGGGGGTTTTTGCTTTTTATTGTGTTTTTTAAACCGACAAAGTTTTTTTTAACCAATCAATTGACGGAACACAGTTCACGTCAATCCGGAGACTATTTGCCCGGTTTGATCCTTGTTGTTAACATCCTCTTATGGAGTAACATGGTGTTTATTATAACTCGGCACGGTTTACATGGTAAACCAGCGTCATATATATACAGGAGCTGTTATCTCCTCCAACAGTGTGGGTTTGCAAAACTCCGCTTCAAGATTGGCCAAGCCAACTTCATGCTCAACGATGGCAGGTATTATGTATCGCAAAAATTTGGTTATATACTTAAGAATTTTTTTTGGATGTTTTGACTTCATATATGCAGACATCATATTCCGCCGGACGGTACAACCGCGGTGGCACTTGAAGAGTTTTTATTGCAGAAAGTGCTTTGGAAAGTTCATCACCATAGGAAGAACAAATTATGCATGAAGGCATATCAACATCAAAAGTAACAGCTAGTCTATTACAAGGCAACACGGTGCCCATAATAATATCATTGTTTTTCGCAAAGGAGAGGCAGTTTCAAAACCGGCTTCCGGTTCAAGCTTGGTCACCAGCCTGGCCTGATGGTTGTGGGTCATCATGCGCCGCTTCAGCCTCCATTTCTCTACCCAGTGGCTAGAAATCAACAGTTGTCCAGTCGATTCCCATTAATGCTTGAAAAACAGCTTCATCATGGATCAGCAATGACGGGTCAATATCGGGAGCGTATGTGTGCTTACGGATTGGAGGGATAAGATTTTCCGACTCATGAATTGGGGCAGCTATTCGCTAGTTCTGATTATCATATTGAGCTTGATAACGAGACAAGTCTGCTTCTTCAGCCAGTTGACAGGCTAGCGGACGCACCTCCCGGTTTATGGCTCGTTGATCCGCTTCACTAAATTCTGACCCGTCTTCTTTCAAGCTGGGATAGCCCTGAGCCGCTTCAATAGGATCAAAATCCGGCACCCAGGCCTTTGCCCGCATTAAGGCATTGATCACACCGGTTCGAGCAGCAGATTTCTTCAGCTCTTCAACCCGGGCGGGAAGCACTGACAGTTTCATCAGGGTATCTTGAATCAAAGTGGGCGCCGGTTTGTTGTGAGATGCGGTACAGATGATCCGCTGTGCGCCAGTATACAGCTGTTCGACCAAAGTGTAGACGGCTTTCAATTTTTTCCGCACATCTGAACCCAAGTGACCAGTGTGTGTCCCTGAAATATCATAAGGGTTAAACCGGCAGTTCTGTAAGAAGGCCGAATCAATTCAGAAGTCAAACTGGCTTACCAAAGATAGCAGTGGTCATAGTATGCACGTGCCGTTTTATACTGGTCAGTTCATCCGCCACCGGTTTTAGTGCAGCCTCGGCATCCTCTGCTTGTTTGATTAAAGTGGACTTTTCAGTGGCCCAATCCGCCTGCTTCTTCTTGAAGCTCTCCTTAAGCTGCTCCATGGCGCTTAAAGCGCTGACTAATTCCTCTTTTGCTTTGGAGGTTTCAGCTTGTTGGGTTTTCAGGTTTTCTTGGAGGTCGGCGATTTGGTTTTCTTTCGTCTTCAGCTCAGCCTGCATACAGACAGTTATATGCTTCAACAAAATGGTACAAGGATTGAAGTACCAACCACATAACAAGTTATGCACTTGGCACTTGGGGGCTAATGCATATTCGATCTTCATCTTTCAATTGCTTACAAAGTCCCAAGATCAATACAAGTATTCAACTTGGCACTTGGGGGCTAATGGATATTTGCTCGTATATATTCTGATGCGGCAATTTCAATTACTTAAAGTACCGATTTAACTACGCTAAGTTGAACCGGCCCTTGGGGGCTACATCAGCGAATTTCAAAGCATCAAGATTTATATTAGTAAGTCCCGGTTTGAAAGAATATTACAAACCGGCCCTTGGGGGCTACGAGAGTCAGCAAGAGTGGAAGCATACAAGCAGGAAGGAGCATATGGAAGTTACCTCATATTTATCTTTCATCATATTAACCAGACCGGCTTCATAGTCGCGACTGGTATACAGCCGGTTCAGATAGCCGGAATGGATATCTTGGGCGTTCAGAGCAGCGTAAGTCGTCAGATCAGCGTTCCACTTGCCTTTGCCAAAGGCAGCAAAATCTTCCTTGGCAAAATGTTTGGACAAAGCGACAGGATTGCTTGGCTCAGTATGGCCAGTGCCAGTAATGACAACCTCATCATCCTTGGTACCGCCGGTTTGCACTGGAGCGGTTGGCTTGTCAGTAGGTTTTGTTGAACCGGTGGAGCTTTTAATCCGGATGGAGCCTGTGGGCTGATTGACAGGACCTGAGGCATTAGTAGGTCTCTCTTCAGCAATAAGCTCGTCGTCTTGCTGCGATGGATCGTTGGGTATATCCTCAGGAATAGCCGCTTCAAGATCGGGTGTCTTGCCTGGCTCAAGAACGGCATCTTCTTCGGCCGCTTTGTCCAGGCGGGCCTTCTTGCTCGGCCTAGGTTTGGCCCTGAGAAGAATAACAAAATCAAATACAGCATATGTTCTAAGGCGATATACTACAAATATCACAATAAGTATAGCTTACCCAAGCACCGTTTTGAGCGGTGGCAGTTGAGTAGCCGATGACTCGCCAGAAGATGAGTGGGAAGTAACCTGGTAATCGGAGTCAGACGGATTAAGAGGTTGACGAAAGCAGCCCGCTTTAGGACAAGCACTAACAAGCAAATTAGAGACCTCTGAATGGCGTTTCCGAACTGGACTGTTCGGTAAACCGGCGGAGGTAACTACCTGGCCGCTGTGCCGGGTTGTGCGACGAGCTTCGTGTTGTTGGGTCTTCATAAGAAATTTAGGATCCAAATAAGCAAGAGGATGAGAAAATTTAACTTTCCGGTTTGCCTGACGGATTTTTTGTGAAGGCAAAGGTTCTGAATCGGAAGAGAGAATAATTACCTCTGCAGCATCCGCGTGGCTGGCTTCGGCATCATCCTGACAAATATCATCATCAATAAGACGCATGAAAAATAAACCAAGTGAGTCAAGCTCTACCTCAACGTCAGGATTATCCACATCATCATCAGGGGCCGGATTAGAAGATGTCGTGGTTCTTTTCCTGTGGGCAGTCTTCTTCATAGCTTTAGTCTTTTGCCGAGTTGCTCTTTCCGGTTTGTCTGGTTTTCTGGTTTCTCCTGCGGCAGTTTTTTGCTCCAAAATGGATCATTGCCCTGATTACACAGACACTGATATTAAACAATGACCAGACATATCAATAACAGATTCAGCAAAGAGAAAAATCAAAGTATTACAGCTGGCGGTTTGTTGGTGGCACAGAAGGGAAGCAGGCCGGTTCTAGCGCAGACGTGTTCTGGTTCATTCAGCATCTTATTCATAGCCTCTGTGATTTCTTCATCGGAGAGCTGGATTTTTGAATGTCGCAGTAGGTCATCAACACTGTTAGTATACTCGCACATCAAACCGGAGCGCTGACTAAGGGGCAGTATGCTCCATGATATCCAACAGCGAGCAAGATCAACCCCTGTTAAACCGTTGGCCATAAAGGCTCTGAGCTTTGACAGTTGGGGAGCATATTTGCTTCTCTCCTGGGCAGTCAATCTTTGAGGAAAAGGGTGTGTATTGCTGAGCCGCTCCGGACAAAAGCCAGGCAAGGGATTCTCACCAGCAGGGGAGGTGTCTTTGCAGTAGAACCATGTCTGATTCCACTCTTTGGGGTGGCTGTGCACCTTGGCGTGAGGGTATGTGACCTCTTTCCTTTTCTGAACTGCCACGCCACCCAACTCCGTATTAGATCCATCAGTAAACTCAGTAAGGCGGTTTAGATGGAAAAGGTCTCTGAACAATTCCACTGTGGGCTCCTCTTGAAAGAACACCTCACAGAGCACTTGGAAGTGACACATATTTGTAACAGAGTTGGGGCCAGTGTCTTGTGGATGGAGTTGGAAATCGGCTAAAACATCCCGGTAAAATTTAGAACCGGGCGGCTTAAAGCCCCGGGCTAAGTGGTCTACGAAAACAACAACCTCTCCTTCTCGAGGTGTGGGAGGGCATTCTTTGCCAGGATCCCTCCAATGGATGGTATCTTTGCTGCCTAAAGCGCCAATCAGGACTAAGTCGTCCAGTTGAGCCTCTGTGACGCGAGAAGGAACCCAATTGCACTCATATACTTGCTTGGCCATGATGGAATCTACAAGGTAGAAGATCCCGGTTCAAAAATGCATTTGATCAAGGTACGTTGGTATGTGCACTGCTAAACTAGAGATAGAACTATCTGAACCGGAGTTTCATGAAGCAACCAACATCTGGCGGTTCAACAAGGGGACTAATGGCATATACCGGTTTGGAAAAAAAATTCTATAAGGTTAAACCGCCTGATCTAAGCATTGAAAAGCTGAGAGTGCGGATGGACAAGTATGCAGAAACAGGTTTCACAAGATTTCTTTACAGCATTGGATCTGAAGCAAGTTCAGAAAAGAGATAAATACTTAGAGGTTCAAAAGGAGCAGTACCGAACCTATGAGCAAAAACGTTCATAGAGATCTATGGTTTTGAGATGCATAAGTGAAGGCGAAGGTCAAACAACTATCATTGCACAGAATAAAGATTTGCGGATTCATCTAAAGATCTATCGCATGAGCAAGAGGCAGATGATGAATACTGAAGAACTGTGAAACCCTAAAACAGATCTGCGGGGGAAAGGATAGAAGGTTTACCGGAGCTGCGGAAGATGCGGAAGGTTGCCGCGATGCTCTGGTGCGCCCAGGTTGATGCAGCGGCCAAGGTTGAGACAGAGGTCGACGGTGGCGGCGGAGCTCTGAAGTCGGGCGATGCGAGGAAGACGAAGCAGAAGGGGAAGAAGGGAAAGAGAAAGGAAATGACCCTTCGGTCCTATTTATAACGCAAAAAGACATGTGTCAGGCGCGACAATCAAGGGGCCATGAAACGGAGCTGTCGCCTCGATTTCCGCAGATATATTAAACAAAGAAGCATAATGGATATCTTCGTTATGACAGGTGATGTCACTCCGGTTTACAATAATCAGAGAAGATGACATCATGGTGGTTTACCAATTTATGAGAAGACGTTCAAGATGAAGTTTTTGTTAAAGGATTGACATGAACCCGTTCAAATCAATCTGGGGCCTAATGTTGAGGATATTACTGCTGGGCGTAAACCGGCCTATCTGGGCCAGGTCAACTTCATCAGTAGTTCCAAAAGTGATAAAGCCCAAGAAGGCAGATGAGGGCCTAAGGCCCGTAGCCGGTTCAAGACTTGTAGCTGTAAACCGGAAGTTGTATATAAGCTTGTATTATAAGTTAGGAATAAGGAGAGACCAACCGGGATACGAATATCGACCGGTGTTGGGACTCTGTGAACCGACGGGTGTCACCCGTGTATATAAGGCGACGACCCGGCGGCGGTTTAAGGACAACAGATAACAACTCGAGACATAGGCGAAGCTTGTTTGCTCCCTAGTCATCGAAACATCATCAATTCCATCACAACTAGACGTAGGCTTTTACCTTCATTGAAGGGGCCGAACTAGTATAAACTCTCTTGCATCCTTGTGTCCGCTTTAACCCCTTCAAGCTAACCCGTCGCGATGGCTCCACGACTAAGTCCTTTCTCTAGGACATCTGCCGTGACAAAACCACAACAGTCATGGTGACCAATGTCTTCAGCAGTAGTGGGATCAGCTTCTGGGAAGTCTTCAGCTTCATGAGCCTCTGTGAAAGCAGGCTCATGGACAGTCAGTTGGCGCTCTTGATGTTCAGTGGCTAGGCGAACCATGGAGATGGGTTCAACAATCAAGGTCTCTGTGGGAGCAGCCCGTTCCTTCTTGGTCTTCCGCTTCTTCTTGGAGGGAGCAGTAGCAGAGGCTTCAGGATGTTTCCTCTTTCTGGCTTCAGCCTCAGCAGTACTCATCTTCTTCAGTTCTGAAGCGGTTGACCTGGCCTTTGGCTTCGAGCCAGTCATGCTAGTTGGGAAGACAATGGGATCTGCTTCTTGCCTTGGTGCGTCGGGTTCGGCCATAGCGGGCTTCTTCTTCTTCTTTGCAGCCATCCTGGGGTCGATGCTAGGACGCCCAAGGGCCTTGCGCTTCTCAGCCTCATTGTAGGCTTGCACACACTTGTCAGCCAGGCTCTTCATGCGCTCACGAGAACCTTGAGCTTCTTCACGCTTCTTGAGAAAGGCTTCTTTAAGCTCATGCAGCATGATCTTGAAGTTCTTGACCTCTTGCACGCTGAGCTTGGCCATATGCTTCTTGAACTGAGCTTTCTCAAAGTCAATCTTCTGCTTCGGTTCGACGATGCGCTGAGCTAGAGCTAGCTCTGAAGCAATGGCGCCATGGAAGGCGACACTAAGACCAATGGGAAGTTGCAGGTCTTCAAAGCTGAGGTTGGGCGTTTCAAACCACTCATCAATGAAGTCGTGGATGATTGCCACATCAAAGAGAGGAAAATTGTTGAAGATTTCTACTTCTTCTTTGCTCTTGATCAGTTGCTCAAGAGCGTCATCTGCAAGATCTTCATCACTGGACAGATCAATGGCATCGTTGCGTAGAATAGCAGCAGCTGTCAGTTCTTGGCCGGTGTGTGGCAGAGGCATCTTGACCTTCTGGGGCTTGGAGATGCGTGACAAGTCTTCGGACTGCACACTATCTTTAGGAGGTGCAATGGCCAGTGGCTTCGCCCGTGAGATTTTTGGTGCAGAGGCAGGCTTTGAAGCTTTTGGCTGCTTCAGTTTCTTTGGCTTCGGCGCTGCAGGCGCTTCATCTGATTCAGCGTCATCTGCAGGCTCATTCACGACTGTCCCTTGAACCACGATATGGGTGATGAGACCTTCAAGGTTGTAGAAAGGACCGATGACATTGGGTTCTGCATCGCGTGTGCCGTCAGCCCGGGGAGCAGAAGGACCAGGGTTGAAGTCTAGTCCCAATGACTTCTTGTTTTCCTTGGCCGATGCCTTTGCGTGCTGGAAGTTGCGCTTGAAGAGATTATCGTCACGACCATAGCAATGATGATGGGTCGGCATCTTCAGGCTAAGGTCCATGGACCATACACGGATAGAAACCCTGAGCAATAGCTTCAGCTCTGTTCTTGGGTGGAAGGCCTCGGAAGAGAATATCACCCCAAGGACTTTTGATAGCACTCTTCTCAGGATATTCCTTGGTCACGAATCTGTATTTGTACCACTGTTCTGCCCAATATCTTCGAATCCACTAGATTCGGGTCTTGCGTTGATTATAATCCTCTTCAGGATCTGTCTTGTAAAGCTCTGAGAGGTCATCAGGCAGATCTCTTGATGTTCCCCCACGACGTTGTCTGCCTCCCTTCCTTGCAGATTTCTCTGTAGCCATGAACTATAAACTGAATGGCTTCAACACGTTCAAAGGCTTCAGAGGCTTTCGCTTGCTGGACAAACAGGAACTGGCTTCGGGAGAATTTATATGATGCTGTAAGAATTCTGCAAATGAACGCAGACTATGAGAACCAAAGGATTCTCCCACGGACATGTACCTGTGACAGCATTAAGGTGCGAGGGAAGGGGAAGAGGTCATATGCATTCTTAGAAGATTTTGAAGATAAATCAGTTTAGAAGACATTGACCTCATCGTGCGAAGAAATTCACTCATAGATAAGGAGTTGCTTCTAGATTTGTACGAATCCAGAGATCAGTACAAGTGAGGAATCTAACTGCTTTGTGAAGCATAAGTGAACATACTAGGCATAATATGACATGCAGTATGAAGTGGATCCAACATGTGTGAACAGAAACTACTTGTGGTAGAAAGTGACGAATCTGTAGGATCAAAGGGGCCGTAAAAAGGAAGTTTTATTTACCACACAAGGAACTGCTAGACGGAGTGGAAGAGGAGGCCGAGCAGTTCGATCGTCCGTGCCCTAACTTGGCGACGAAGGACACCTACAGCGACGGCGGGGAAGATGATGTCCGCGGTCGGCGTGAAGACGGCGTCGGAGAGGTTGCGGCAGCGAAGCGCTTCGTCGCCGGCGTCGTCGAGGGCTAGCGGTGGCGCTAGGGTTCGTGCGGGAGTGGAAGAAGAGATAATGACTGTGGTGAGGCGTGTATTTATAGGGACAAGGGTGGCTCAGTGTTATTACACAGGTGCCCCTGGCGATTCACATCTGAGGAACACGTGGCCATCATGCAGCATATCGGGGGTTGTTCCATGTCCCACGCACGCCTGGATTGTCGGGCGGTCGTTCCCACTTCTCCGGGTTTCAGGTGAAGGAATGAGCATTGAAAACGAACTTAATCTTTGTCTCTGTATCTTCTGCTGACAAGGACGCAGAGAAGACATTCGACAGTTTCAATAGAATGCATATGATTTGGAGAGATAGAGTTTGAGATAGAAAGCATAGAGAGGTTAGGGTCCGATCACATTCACTTAGTTCAAAAGATTCAACAAGAAGACATAGCTATAAGTGAATGTTGTAGAGGACAAAACACTAGTATATATATATAATCAATATAGTGAAGGTAATCATGAAGACATGTTGAAATTGAAGCCAAACCAATTGTGAAGACATAGCAAATGTAACGCCATGAGTGAAACATTTCAAACAGAACCTTTGGTGGTGGCGTTACCCACCGTATAGGAAGTATTAGACCCAGACACGACGCACAATTATCGTGGCGCTCCGAAGTCAAATTCCACATTAATGTATTCACACTTATAATGTATGTCTTCATTGATTGAAGATTTACTTTACTTCGTGTGTTGCACATCTAAGTCATCAATATGCATAAGTGTTAGGATGTGTGCCTGATCACAGGACATTTGAGGATTCCAAGATATTTAGCTCACACCGTAACTTGCAAAATCTCTTCTCATCCAAGGGCTTGGTGAAGATATCTGCCAATTGCTCTTCAGTGTTGACGTGTATGATATCAATATCTTCCTTCACAACATGATCTCTGAGAAAGTGATAATGAATTTCAATGTGCTTTGTCTTCAAGTGCTGAACTGGGTTGTTGGCAATCTTGATGGCGCTTTCATTATCGCAGTAGAGTGGCACTTGCTTCAGATGAATGCCATAGTCCTTGAGTGTTTGATTCATCCACAGAAGCTGAGCGCAGCAAGATCCAGCAGCAATGTATTCAGATTCAGCAGTGGAGAGAGATACACAGTTCTACTTCTTTGAAGACCAACATACAAGTGATCGTCCCATAAAATGACATGTGCCTGATGTAGACTTGCGATCCACCTTGTCACCAGCATAATCAGCATCCGAGAATCCAACCAGATCAAACTCTGAGCCCTTTGGATACCATAATCCTAGAGTTGGGGTGTGAGCCAAATATCGAAGAATTCGCTTCACAGCTAAGTGATGCGACTCCTTTGGTGCCGCTTGGAATCGAGCACACATGCAAACACTAAGCATAATATCTGGCCTAGATGCACATAGATAAAGTAAAGAACCAATCATGGAGCGGTATACCTTTTGATCGAACTCTTTACCATTGTCATCGGGACCCAGATGATGTTTGGCTGGCATTGGCGTCGTGAAGCCTTTGCAGTCTTGCATACCGAACTTCTTCAGGCAATCTTTGAGATACTTCTCTTGAGATATGAAGATGCCGTTGCGTTGCTGTCATATTTGAAGACTGAGGAAGAACTTCAGCTCTCCCATCATGTACATCCGATATTGCTCTTGCATCATATATCCAAACTCTTCACTGTACTTCTGATTGGTGCATCCGAAGATAATGTCATCCACATATATTTGGCACACAAACAGTTCACCATCATATGTCTTTGTGAAGAGAGTGGGGTCGAGGGAACCAGGTATGAAGCCTTTGCTCTTCAGGAAGTATTTGAGTGTGTCATACCAAGCCCGAGGGGCTTGTTTGAGGCCATACAGTGCCTTGTTGCGCTTGTATACCATGTCAGGATGTTTTGGATCTTCAAAGCCAGGCGGTTGTGCAACATACACTTCTTCTTCAATCTTGCCATTGAGAAAAGCGCTCTTCACATCCATTTGATATAGAAGTATGTTATGATGATTTGCATAGGCCAGCAGTATGCGTATGGCTTCAAGTCGAGCCACAGGAGCAAATGTTTCATCGAAGTCAATGCCTTCCACTTGAGTATATCCTTGAGCAACGAGACGAGCTTTGTTTCTGACAACTTGACCATGCTCATCTTGCTTGTTGCGGTATATCCATTTGGTGCCTATTATATTGTGCTTTCGAGGATTAGGACGCTTAACCAGTTCCCATACATTATTCAGCTCAAACTGTTGAAGCTCTTCTTGCATGGCTTGAATCCATTCAGGTTCCATGAAGGCTTCTTCAACTTTCTTGGGTTCTGTTATTGAGACGAATGCGAAGTGCCCACAGAAATTTGCTAGCTGAGTTGCCCTTGAACGAGTGAGCGGACCGGGTGCATTGATGCTATCAATTATTCTCTCAATCTGCACTCATTGGCAACACAAGGATGTACAGGGCGAAGATTTTGCTCTTGTTGATCATTGTCATTGTCATTGTTAGAGGGATTGTCTTCAGGCTGAGCATTATCTTCAGGTTGATCAGGTGCAGAGATGATAAGTTCCTCTTAAGGTTGAGCTTCAGAGGGTATGATTTCTCCAGTTCCCATTAGTTTGATTGATTCACTGGATGGAACTTCATCTAGCACATTTGGCAGGTGCTCTCTTTGTGAACCATTAGTCTCATCGAACCGCACATCCACTGTTTCAACCACTTTATAATGAAAGAGATTGAAGACTCTGCAGGAGTGCGAATCCTTTCCATATCCAAGCATAAAACCCTCATGTGCTTTTGGTGCAAATTTTGAAGTGTGATGTGGATCCTTGATCCAGCACCTGGCGCCAAATACTCTGAAGTAACTGACATTTGGCTTCTTGCCAGTAAGGAGCTCATAGGATGTCTTGTTCAGAAGCTTGTGAAGATAAACACGGTTGATTATATGGCATGCAGTATCAATGGCTTATGGCCAGAATTTTCTTGGAGTCTTGTATTCATCAAGCATCGTCCGGGCCATCTCAATAAGTGTTCTGTTCTTGCGTTCGACGACGCCATTCTACTGTGGCGTGTACGGAGCTGAGAATTCATGTGTGATGCCTAAGGTATAAAGATATGTATCTAGGCCAGTGTTCTTGAATTCAGTGCCATTGTCACTTCTGATGTGCTTTATCTTGGCGCCATAGTTGTTCATTGCTTGACTGGCGAAGCGTCTGAAGACATACTGCACTTCAGTCTTGTAGAGGATTATATGCACCCAAGTATATCTTAAATAATCATCAACAATGACAAAGCCATAGAGACAAGCAGTAGTAGTAAGAGTTGAGTAATGAGTGGGACCGGAAAGATCCATGTGGAGCAGTTCGAAGGGTTGAGTCGTTGTCATGATTGTCTTCGAGGGATGCTTGGCCCTCGTCATCTTTCCTGCTTCACAGGCACCGCATAAGTGATCTTTCTTGAACTTGATGTCGTGGTTCTAAGTCTGACAGTAGTGTAGGGGGGTAAGTATGGAGAGGCAAGATCTTAGATGTGGAGAAGTTGTAAGCACGCAAGGTTTACGAGTTCAGGCCCTTCTCGGAGGAAGTAATAGCCCTACGTCTCGGAGCCCGGAGGCGGTCGACTGGATTATATGAATATGGGTTACAGAGGTGCGAACCCTTGTCTCGGAGGAGGGGGGTGGCTTATATAGAGTGCGCCAGGACCCCAGCCAGCCCACGTTACAAAGGGTTCAATGTACATTAAGGCAGAGCGTTACTGGAAACGCTAGTAGTAAAGTGCTATGATGACCATAAAAGCTACTTAATGACCGACCGTTAGCGTGCGGAGTGACTTCAGGTCTCCTGGCCGTCGAGTGGTTGGATCTTGGTCGAGTGATTGCTTCTTGGTCGATGTCTTCGAGTCTGTCGAGTGGAACACCTCCAAGTCGATTGAAAGGTGATTTCTTCTAGAGATGTCCTTGGGTAGGGCAGTTAGGACAGGTCCATGACCCTACCCTAGGTACATAGCTTCATCATTAGCCCCCGAATGGATCGAGGTTTGAGTGGGGAAGGAGTTGAGAACTTCTCTGACTTGTTTTTCATGCCATGAGCATATCTTGTTTCAGATCAACGGACCTGAGTGACGACAACAACTTCCTTTTCAGTCGCCTTGATCCATTCTTAATTCTTCGTCGAGTGGGTTTCTTTACTTGTAAGGCTCCGAGTGACGGTGCGGAGGAGATCTTTGGTCTGACCAGTTGTTTGCTGTGCACAGATTTCGCGGGATCCAAATTTTGGGAAGCGCGCGGGACGGGGGAGGCCGCAGTAATCAGATGGGATAGAGCGGAGCCGCCTCGATCCCCGCGCCACCTTTTTCGCCACATATCGCGCGCGCGGTCATTACGGGATTTGACAGAGCCGCCTGGGCCTACCCGTCAGCCACTCGGAAGTGGCCTGATATAAAGCGCCGGACCGGAGTCTCCCGAACAATGCATCTCATTTCCTCTTCTCTTCCTCACGCCCCTCCACTGCGCTCGCTCTCGCCCCAGCGCCACCGCACCATGCGCATCTCGCCGGCGACAATGGGGAAGGAGAAGACAGCGGCTCTGGAGCAGGCAAAGAAGACGACAGCGAGGTCGAAGGGGAAGGCGACCAGCCGGGGCGGATCTTCTTCGCGGTCTGGCCTGCCGAGGGGCTGGATCTAGGGCAACTGGATCCACTCGAGGATCTCCCAAGAAGACCTCGACGACTTGGCCGAAGGGGGGCTGATCCCCTACGAATCGGCGCGGCTTCCGGGGAAGGAATCTGAGCCGCAGCCTCGGGAGGGTGAGCGTGTCCTTCTTGCCACCCACGTCGACCGTGGATTTTCCTTGCCCCCTCACCCCTTCTTCCGAGGGTTTCTGAACTTCTTTGGGGCACAACTCCATCATTTTACCCCCAACTCAATCGTTTATCTTGCCGCTTTCATTTCTTTGTGTGAGAACTTCCTGGGTTGTCAGCCTCACTGGGGTCTCTTCAAGTATATTTTCACTTGTCGCTCCCAGACAGTGAAAAAGGCTAATCCGAGTGACGAGAGGACCCAAGTGATCCAGATGTGTGGGGGTCTTGGCATCCAGACGAGAGGGAAAAGCTCCTTCCCGGCCATGATTCTTCCCGACTCAGTTCACGGATGGCGGTCGACCTGGTTTTACTGTAAAGACCAGTCGACGCCAGGGCAATCGACTGGCCTCCCTCCCTTTACCATGGACCGAGTGGGAAAACCCTCCCCTTTGAAGGTGCTCCCGGAGGAGAAGGCGCACATGAAGGTGTTGGTCGACCGAGTGGTCCAGCTTATTCGTGACGGGGTCACTGGCATGGATCTCTTGGAGGTCTTCCTTCAGTGGTGCATCCAGCCTCTCCAAGCCCGAGACCATCCGATGTGGATGTATTCGGGTCTTGAAGACTCCACTCGGATCCACCCGGAGGAGGTCGACGACGACACACTGGAGAAGTGGCTGTCTGGCATTACCGGGAATAAGGACAATCCCAGGGGAGCCAGGAGAGTCCCTCCATTCGACCAGTCCCACGCACCAGAGCAGGTCTGATTCTGAGTTTTTGCTTGTAATCTGAATTCACTTGCGTACCTGCCTATATTGCGTCGACTGACTTTGATCTACCTGCTTTCTTTCAGGACATTATTGAAATGTATTCAATGCCCAACGGGGAGCAAGAGCAAGCTCTGGAAGGCGAGGCGAGTGGCGGCGAAAGCGGTGAGTGGACTTCCGATGGTGAAGGGGATGGAGGAAGCGACGACCCAAGTGGTGGAGAAGAAATCAAGTTGCCTCCTCGCAGGGAGAGGCGATCCAAGCTTGACCAAGAACGGCCGAGTGCTCGTGACAAGGCAACTGCTTCGGCTGGTCAGTCTTCGAAGCGCCCTCGGATCTCTTCACCAACCCCGACTGAGAAGGCGCCAAAGCACCCCAGAGTTGTAGAGCCGAAGACTCGGAAGGTGTTGCCGAAAATCAAGATTGATATTCCCGTCGCTTCCGCGTGAGTGCCTCTCTTTGCATTCACTCGACGCTCCGCGCTGTTTGTTTTTCTTGTTTTAACTGGACGAACTTTGGAACTGTCAGCGCTGCTACCTCCGGGACCTCAGCTTGCAGGGACGAAGATGAGGTGATGGAGGATGCGGTCACTTCTAATCCGGGTATGATCCCTGCCATACTGTCTTTATTTTGGTCGATTCAACTGCAACGCGTACCATTGGGTGATGTGACTTTAACGATTGAACTTTGCATAGCTCCCAACGTTATTGACCTCCCTGATGATGATGAAGAGCCCGAGAGGCCTTCGACGAGGAGAAATAGGCGAGCTCCTGCAAGCGGGGCGCTACAGACGACGCCGAGGGCGGAACCAGTTGTTCAGGACACTGGTGACGTCAATCGGGGTTCTGTTACCTTCGCTAAGCCACTGTCGAGTGCCTTGCCTTCTTCGTCGACTGCTCAGGCCCCTGTCGACCCGCCTTCAGTTTTTGTGCCCCATCATGTCCCAGAGGACGAGGTGAATGCTGCTAAGGAAGCCATACGCCAGGCGGGCATTATGATGGAGAAGATGAAGACGGTGCGGGACGCCAGCCAAGCCGCCTATGATGCCAGCTTGGCTCTCCAGAGCAACGTTCAGGTTAGTTGGTCGCCGCTTGTTCTATTAGGATATGCTACCTGAAGATTCTTTCCGAAAACCTTTGCATCTGTACACCCACTGGGTGTGTCGATTGAATTTTTGGACTAGTGGGGGCACGCTGAGTGCACCCACTGGGTGTAGTCGCCGAGACTATGATGGACTGCTGGCAGTCAACTGTAGTATTTGTATTTTGCCGAATGTATAAACCGAACTGGTAGTTTATCTCTTCCACTCGATCTGGTCGAGTGGGATCAGAACCGGTGGGGGCACGCCAAGTGCACCCACTGGGTGTAGTCCCCGAGACCGCGGTCGACTGCTCGCAGTCGATTGTGGTCTGAGCTCTACTTTCTCTCTTTTTTTACTCCCCCCACTCGACTCCGGCGGACCGGTCGAGTGGGATCAGAACCGGTGGGGGCACGCTAAGTGCACCCACTGGGTGTAGTCCCCGAGACTATGGTGGACTACGGGCAGTCGACCGTAGTCTTAGTATTTATTACCTTTGTTGTTTTTTTGCTGTAAAAACAACTTCTCCCCTTTGATTTCAGAAATCTTGTGATCTTGGAGCTCGCTTTGCTAACTTGGAGAAGCAGCAGATTCAACTGAACCTTGACTTGGAGCTGGCCAGGACAGAGCTGCAAAAGGTCAGAGACGGCGCCGCAGGTAAGACGAGTTTGTCGACTGGTCAGTTTTAGGCTTGGGTACCCTTCCGCTATTTCTGAATCAATCATCATTTCTTTGTAGAAAAACTGAGAGTAGCTCTAGCGAAGAAGGATCAGGATTTGGCCGCTGCTCGTAAAGAGGCTGACAACAAGGCCGCTCTGGCCGAACAGAAGCTGGCTTCGGTCGGCCAGTTGGAAGAAGAGAATACCAGGCTGAAGACCGCTCTGAATGACTCCAACAAGGAGTGCTCGTGCTGGAAGAAGGCGAATCTCGTCCAGGGTGAGAAAATGGAAGGCATTGCTTGCAAGAGGGATGATCTGGAGAGTTATCTGAGAAGTCTTGCCAAGAAGCTGTTCATCAAGCTTGAAGGTGCACATTCTGTTCCGACTGACTTTTTTTTTAGTCGACTCAGTGTATGAAAATTGACTTATCCTTGGATCGTGAATGCAGAGTTTTGCCAGAACTTTGAAGAGGAGACTGGGCGGATCAAGCCTGGTTTGGATCCAATCAACTCCCCCGTGAAAGATGAAACTGCCATGAATCTGCTCCGTCTGGAATCTCGCATCGACAGTGCCGTGGACTACTTGGCTCGACTGAAGGTCGCCATGTCGCGGATTGAGCCGGCACTTTGGCCAGAGGCTGAGCTCCTAAATGATATTGAGTCCCCGATGACTCGACTAAATGAAATCCCCGACCGAGTGCAGGAGTGGAAGAAGTCTGCTGCTCGGTGTGGCGCTGACGTGGCTCTGTGTTTGGTTCGTGTCCACTACAAGGAGGTGCGACAGGACAAACTGGCAGCAATCAAGGTCGCCAACACCCAGAAGCATGACTTCCGAACCTTTATGGAGACTTTCATCACTGCAGCCACTCGGATAGCCGACGGTGTCGACCTGGATGAGTTCGTCGAGCCTGCCAGCCCTCTTCCCGCGGAGTGAACAAACTCTTATGTCCCACCTTAAATTTTCCTTGGAATGCCGAGTGGTTTTTGTAACCGTTAAACTTTTTCGGGCTGCATGTCCGAGTACTTCGATCTGTGATTCGGAACCTTTGGAATTTACCCGAACTTGGTTTACCGTTGAATATCTTTATGAATCTCCTGCTGAGTGAACCCGTTCTTCATTCGAGACAACTTTTTCAGTCGCAGCGCAGCTCTAAAGGAGAGGGAAGGAGTCGACCTATGTCTTGTATTTGTGGCGAAGCTCCCCAGGAGAAGGCGGCGGTCGACCCACACCCTGTTACCGCAGAGTGGGACGGAGCGCACATTGTATTTGTGGCGAAGCTCCCCAGGAGAAGGTGGCAGTCGACCTGCCCCTCGTCGTCCTTGAGGAATGAGATGTGTTTCGTACTTAGGCGAGTATTGGACTGCAGCTAAGCCTCCGAGTGGGAGGATTGCTCTCCACTCGGTAGGATTTTTTTCAAACTTAGGCGAGTGCCAGACTGCAGCTAAGTCTCTAAGTGAGAGAACTTAGGCGAGTGCCGGACTGCAGCTAAGCCCCCGAGTGGGAGGATTGCTCTCCACTCGGTAGGATTTTTCAAACTTAGGCGAGTGCCGGACTGCAGCTAAGTCGCTAAGTGACAGAACTTAGGCGAGTACTGGACTGCAGCTAAGCCCCCGAGTGGGAGGATTGCTATCAACTCGGTAGGATTTTTTCAAACTTAGGCGAGTGCCGGACTGCAGCTAAGTCTCTAAGTGAGAGAACTTAGGCGAGTGCTGGACTGCAGCTAAGCCCCCGAGTGGGAGGATTGCTCTCCACTCGGTAGGATTTTTTCAAACTTAGGCGAGTGCCGGACTGCAGCTAAGTCTCTAAGTGAGAGAACTTAGGCGAGTACTGGACTGCAGCTAAGCCCCCAAGTGGGAGGGTTGCTCTCCACTCGGTAGGATTTTTTCAAACATAGGCGAGTGCCGGACTGCAGCTAAGTCTCTAAGTGAGAGAACTTAGGCGAGTACTGGACTGCAGCTAAGCCTCCGAGTGGGAGGGTTTCTCTCCACTCAGTAGGATTTTTTCAAACTTAGGCGAGTGCCGGACTGCAGCTAAGAGTCTAAGTGAAAGAACTTAGGCGAGTACTGGACTGCAGCTAAGCCCCCGAGTGGGAGGGTTGCTCTCCACTCGGTAGGATTTTTTTCAAACTTAGGCGAGTGCCAGACTGCAGCTAAGTATCTAAGTGAGAGAACTTAGGCGAGTACTAGACTGCAGCTAAGCCCCCGAGTGGGAGGGTTGCTCTCCACTCGGTAGGATTTTTTCAAACTTAGGCGAGTACCGGACTGCAGCTAAGTCTCTAAGTGAGAGAACTTAGGCGAGTACTGGACTGCAGCTAAGCCCCCGAGTGGGAGGATTGCTCTCCACTCGGTAGGATTTTTTCAAACTTAGGCGAGTGCCAGACTGCAGCTAAGTCTCTAAGTGAGAGAACTTAGGCGAGTACTGGACTGCAGCTAAGCCTCCGAGTGGGAGGATTGCTCTCCACTCGGTAGGATTTTTTCAAACTTAGGCGAAACGGATTTGCAGCTAAGTCACCCACTGGGGGATTTCTTACGCAAACAAAAAAACAATAATAATCACTGGGAAAATTATAATGCTCTTGTCTTTGATAAATAAACTTCAGGAGTTTTTCTTATTACATCTCATCCGAGTGAGAATTTAAGTATAAAAGGGGCGGAGTAGCTCCGCACTCCAGGCTCGTGGCTCATCAATCTGGCGATCGACATTGTAGAGGTGGTATGCTCCATTGTGGAGGACTCTAGTGACTATGAAGGGGCCTTCCCAAGTAGGAGCGAGCTTGTGTGGTTTCTGCTGATCCACTCGAAGGACTAAGTCTCCTTCTTGGAAGGCTCGGCTCTTCACGTTTCTGGCATGGAATCGACGCAAGTCTTGCTAATAGATGGTCGATCGAATCAAGGCCATTTCTCTTTCTTCTTCTAGGAGGTCGACTGCGTCCTGCCGGGCTTGTTCTGCTTCATCTTCTAAGTAGAGCTCGACTCTGGGAGCATTGTGAAGCAGGTCACTCGGTAAGACTGCCTCGGCTCCATAGACCAGAAAGAATGGGGTTCTTCCGGTCGATCGATTCGGGGTTGTCCTCAATCCCCAAAGGACTGATGGAAGCTCGTTGACCCATGCACCTGCTACGTGCTTGAGATCGTGCATCAATCGGGGTTTCAGTCCTTTGAGAATTAGGCTGTTTGCCCTTTCTGCTTGCCCATTCGACTGAGGGTGAGCGACCGAAGCATAGTCGACCCGAGTGCCCTGAGAGGCGCAAAAGGCCCTGAATTTGTCGGAATCGAAGTTTGACCCGTTGTCAGTGATGATGCTGTGCGGAACTCCATATCTGAATATCAACTCTCTGATGAAACTGATAGCGGTGCAAGCGTCAAGATTCTTGATAGGCTTGGCCTCAATCCATTTGGTGAACTTGTCGACTGCTACCAGCACATGAGTGAAGCCGCTCCTGCCTGTTCTCAGTGGTCCAACCATGTCCAACCCCCAAACAGCGAAGGGCCAGACGAGCGGAATGGTTTTCAGGGCTGACGCGGGCTTGTGTGGCATGTTGGAGTAATACTGACATCCTTCACATTTGTCGACTATCTCTTTGGCCATCTCATTGGCTCTTGGCCAGTAGAACCCCGCTCGGTATGCTTTAGCCACAATGGTCCGAGAGGACGCATGATGGCCACAGGTCCCCGAGTGGATATCGTTAAGGATCATCTGACCTTCTTCTGATGTAATACACTGCTGGCCGACCCCAGTCGCGCTTTCTCTATATAACTGTCCCTTTATGACTGTAAAGGCCTTGGATCGACGGACGGTCTGTCGAGCTTCTTCTTCATCTTCTGGGAGTTCTTTCCTTAGGATGTACGCGATGTACGGTTCTGTCCAGACGGGAGTGATAACCAGGACTTCCATGATCAAATCGACCACAGCTGGTACTTCGACTTCAGTCGGATCCGTGGCACTTTTTGGCTGCGGGGCCTCTTCAGTGAAGGGATCCTCCTGGACTGATGGTGTGTGCATGTGTTCCAGAAACACATTGCTGGAAATGGCTTCTCTTTTGGAACCTATTTTTGCCAGATCATCAGCTTCTTGATTTTTCAGTCGGGGTATGTGATGAAGCTCTAACCCCTCGAATTTCTTCTCCAGTTTTCTCACTGCATTGCAATAACCAGTCATGGTTGGACTTCTGACATCCCATTCCTTCATCACTTCATTGATCACCAAATCTGAGTCGCCATAGACCATGAGGCGACGGACGCCGAGTGAAATGGCCATGCGCAACCCATATAAAAGTGCTTCGTATTCTGCCTCGTTGTTAGAGGAATCAAAGTGGATTTGAAGAACATATCTGAGTTTATCTCCTCTGGGAGAGACCAACACCACTCCGGCTCCGGAACCATTTATCATCTTGGAACCGTCAAAGAACATGGTCCAATGCTCCGAGAGGACCTGAGTCGGCAGTTGCTGTTCAATCCACTCGGTGACGAAATCCGCGATTGCCTGGGACTTGATAGCTTTCTTTGCTTCAAACTTGATATCTAGAGGAAGGAGTTCAATTGCCCATTTTGCCACTCGACCAGTTGCATCCCTGTTATGCAAGATCTCTGACAACGGAGCGTCGCTGACGACTGTAATGGAATGATCAGAGAAGTAGTGGGCAACTTTCTTTGTGGTCATATAAATCCCATATACGAGCTTCTGATAATGAGGATATCTTTGCTTCGATGGGGTCAAGACTTCAGAAATATAATACACTGGGCGCTGAACTTTGAAGGTTTTCCCTTCTTCTTCCCGCTCGACCGTGAGTACTGTACTGACGACTTGTCCTGTGGATGCAATGTAAAGCAGCAAAGGCTCCTTGCTGATTGGGGCAGCAAGCACCAGCTGGGTGGAGAGCAGAGCTTTGAGTTCTGCGAACACTGCGTCAGCTTCAGGAGTCCACTCGAACTTGTCAGACTTCTTCATCAATCGGTAAAGAGGTAATGCCTTTTCACCGAGACAAAATATGAATTGACTTAGGGCGGCCAAGCAACCAGTAAGCTTCTGAACATCGTGCACTCGCACAGGACTTTTCATTCGGAGTATAGTACCAACTTTTTCTGGATTGGCGTCGATTCCCCGTTCGGAAATGAGAAAACCGAGCAACTTTCCGCCAGGAACCCCGAATGTGCATTTTGATGGATTAAGCTTGATATCAAACCTTCTGAGGTTGGCAAAGGTTTCAGCAAGGTCAGTCAGCAGGTCGGAACCCTTCCGTGACTTGACCACAATATAATCCATGTACGCCTCCACATTCCAACTGATTTGGGTGAGCAAACACTTCTGAATCATCCTCATGAATGTGGCTCCGGCATTCTTGAGGCCGAATGGCATGGTAACATAACAGAAGCACCCGAATGGAGTGATGAAAGCTGTTTTGATCTCGTCAGGTCCATACAGACGGATCTGATGGTACCCGGAATAGGCGTCTAAAAAAGACAGTCGCTCACATCCCGCAGTCGAGTCGACTATCTAGTCGATGCGGGGGAGAGGAAAATGGTCTTTCGGGCAGGCCCGATTGATATGTTTAAAGTCAATGCACATGCGAAGTGACTTGTCCTTCTTGGGGACCATGACAACATTGGCGAGCCACTTGGAGTGGTAGATTTCTCGGATGAATTCTGCCGCTAAGAGCCGAGCTACCTCTTCGCCAATGGCCTTTCTCTTCTGGACGGCGGACCGTCGGAGATGTTCCTTGACAGGTTTTATTTTTGAGTCGACTCTTAGGCGGTGCTCAGCCAGCTCCCTGGGAACACCTGGCATGTCAGAGGGCTTCCATGCGAAAATGTCCTAATTCTCACGGAGGAACTGGATGAGCGCTTCTTCCTATTTGGAGTCGAGTGTTGTCGAGATATGAGTTGGAGCAGCGCTGGGGTCGGTCGGGTGGATATGAGCTGTCTTTGTATCGCCAGTCGACTGGAAAGCTGACTCTATAGCGGGCTTCTTGGCTCGCAACAAATCACTCGGGTCTGCAGTCTTCTGGTATTCCCGCAACTCCACCACTGCCATCTGAGCGTCGGCGATCTTCGAACCTTTCTGATAACATTCTTCTGCTTTCTTCCGATTGCCCGTAATAGTGATCACACCTTTGGGGCCAGGCATCTTCAATTTAAGATACACATAACACGGTCAGGCCATGAAGCGTGCATAAGCCGGCCTGCCCAAAATAGCGTGGTAGGCACTCTGGAAGTCTACAACTTCAAATGTCAACCTTTCTTTGCGGTAATTCTTGGAATCACCGAAAACCACATCAAGAGCAATCTGGCCGAGTGATTCAGCCTTCTTCCCAGGAATGACTCCGTGGAAACTCATGTTGCTAGCGCTGAGTCTGGACATCAGAATGCCCATCCCTTTCAATGTCTCAGCATACAATATGTTCAAACCACTGCTACCATCCATCAAGACTTTGGTCAGTCGAGTGCCTTCAACCACTGGGTCGACTACCAAAGCTTGCCTCCCAGGGGTGGCAATATGCGTTGGGTGATCGGACTGGTCGAACGTGATGGCAGTCTGGGACCATTTCAAATAACTTGGTGTCGCCGGAGCAACCATATTCACCTCTCGATTTATGACTTTCAGTTGACTTTTGCTCTCAACATCAGCAAAAATCATCAAGGTGGAATTAACTTGAGGGTATCCGTCGTCACTGTCCTCTTTGTCCTCGACCTTGTCCGACTCCTTTTCCTTACCTTTGGGCTATTTGCCCTGGAACTGCTGGATCAAGAGTCGACACTGTCGAGTGGTATGTTTCAGGTAAATGAAATTACCCTCTTCATCTTTCTTTGTGTGGACGAGACATGGCAAGTCCAACACATCATTTCCGTCCTGGTCTTTAACCTTTTTAGGGTTCCAAGGCCCTTTAGGTTTCCCTTTAAACTTTCCTTGGGTTAAAGCCAAGGCTTCCCCGGGAGCCGCGGGCTCGGCTTTCCGCTTCTGTTTCTGATTGGAATTGCCCCCGGGTTCTTGGGCGACTGACTTGAGTTTGCCACTCCTGAGCCGATCTTCATCTTCGCCATTAGCGTACTTGGTAGCAATCTCCATCATCCGATTCAGGGACATATCCCCAGTTCGACCGAATTTCAAATTCAGTTCTCTATACTTGACGCCTTCCTTGAAGGCACAAACCGCTTGGTGGTCAGGCACATTCTCCACCGAGTGATGTAACGTGATCCACCTCTGGATGTAATCCCTCAAAGTTTCATTTGGCTTCTGTACACAAGACCGCAGTTCCGTCAGCCCTGCCGGCCGCTTGCACGTACCTTCAAATGTGGTGACGAACACTCGGGAGAGATCCTCCCAAGTGTAAATGCTGCTAGGTGCTAACTGGTTCAGCCACGCTCTGGCCGAGCCCTCCAACATGAGAGGGAGGTGCTTCATGGACACTTCATCATTGCCGCCGCCGATCTGGATGGCCACTCAGTAATCTTCAAGCCAAGTATCGGGCTTGGACTCGCCAGTGAACTTACTGACTCCAGTCGCCAACCTGAAGTTGGGAGGAATCATAGCGGCCCTGATAGCTCTACTAAAGCATTCTGGCCCCGAAACATGTACTCTGCTGCTGGTAGGTGCATCTCTGTCGTGACCTTCTTGGTGAGCCCTGTTCCTGTCGACCAAACCCTGGACGAGAATGGATCTCGCGTCAAAGCTTGGCCCTCTGGGGTCGACTGGAATCCTTCGCCCACCACTATGAGGGCACCTGTCATCCTGCTGGCGAGGCACATACGACCCGCTCCTCGGGGAAGGCGTGGGCACTCGACGTCGACCGTCACGATCGACTCGGTGATCATACTGCTCATGGTTCCCATACTGGTCACGCCGGTCTCCACGTCCCTCACACCTCGGGGGCGATCTCGGGCTGTGAGCCGACTGGACTGTGTCCGCGGCAATGGATCTGCTGTGAATCCTGTTCCGCGACTGAGAAACAACGGAATTCTGATCTCCTGCTGCCCGGAGTAATGCTCTGATCTGCAGCAAGCCTCTGCCAGCCTCCAACTGGGAAGGTTGAATTGACTCCGCTATACGGGCCGCATCTGCTAAATTCTGAACCGGAGTTCGATATACCTGCGGGGGCGGGAAAAGCTGACGTCGACTGGATTCGGGAATCCGTTATCGCGCACGCTCGTTGAGTGCTCGCCGGAGGTTCTCCAGTCGAGTGCGCTCGGCCAAGTTTGCCAGGCGCGCATCCTCCAAGGCGCGAGCCTCGGGGGTCTCTCCAATGATAGGAGTGTGCAGTGCATCCATGTTCTGGCGGCGAAGTTCTTCTCTCTGCAGCGATGTGAGAGGCTCGGGAAGATACTCCTCATGGAGACGTGACGGGTCGCCTCCACCTGCGCCTCCATCGGTACGGGGAAAACCGGGAGGACTGGGCGGTCCATCGACCATCAGAACCTCCGCCGCCAGATCGCTGCTGTCGCACTCGGATGCGGTCTCTGCGGAGCCAGTCGACAGGTCGAACAGGCCGTAGAGGGATTCGTCGGGCTCGATCGCCGTGACCTGGGGGGTGGCCGACTGACACGCCACCGCGTGCCTCACCCACCTCTAAAGTCTCGACCGACCGGAACGCTTGCGCCGGCGGGAAACGAGGAGTGAGGACAACACAGGAGCCGACCGATAGGGGGTCGACGGTTGCCGCAGGAGAACGCCGCGGACGCACGCGCTAAAGTGCGTTGCCCCGCGAGCAGGGAGTGCGTCCACGTCGAGCGGAGCCTCCTGGAGCCAAGCAGAGTCGTCGACGATGAACGTGAGCGCGCCGAGATGGATCTCGCGGCCCTCCACCGAAACTCCGCCGAAAACCATGATGATTCGGGTCGGAAAAAGTCGCAACTTCTCCAACAAACGCTAAAACACCGGCCCCACGGTGGGCGCCAACTGTCGTGGTTCTAAGTCTGACAGTAGTGTAGGGGGGTAAGTATGGAGAGGCAAGATCTTAGCTGTGGAGAAGTTGTAAGCACGCAAGGTTTATGAGTTCAGGCCCTTCTCGGAGGAAGTAATAGCCCTACGTCTCGGAGCCCGGAGGCGGTCGACTGGATTATATGAATATGGGTTACAGAGGTGCGAACCCTTGTCTCGGAGGAGGGGGGTGGCTTATATAGAGTGCGCCAGGACCCCGGCCAGCCCACGTTACAAAGGGTTCAATGTACATTAAGGCAGGGCGTTACTGGTAACGCTAGTAGTAAAGTGCTATGATGACCATAAAAGCTACTTAATGACCGACCGTTAGCGTGCAGAGTGACTTCAGGTCTCCTGGCCGTCGAGTGGTTGGATCTTGGTCGAGTGATTGCTTCTTGGTCGAGTGTCTTCGAGTCTGTCGAGTGGAACACCTCCAAGTCGATTGAAAGGTGATTTCTTCTAGAGATGTCCTTGGGTAGGGCAGTTAGGACAGGTCCATGACCCTACCCTAGGTACATAGCTTCATCACTTGACGCCCTCGATGCCTATGACATGCTTCTTCTTTGCAAGGGTGTGGAGGTTCCTCATGCCAGCATGCCCTAGCCTCCGATGCCAGAGCCAGCATTCTGAAGCTTTAGCTAGAAGACATACGGCAAGCTGTGGTCCTGCTGAGAAATCTACCACGTACAAATCATCTTTCCGATACCCTTCAAACACTAGAGACTTGTCAGATTCCATTAGAACAAGGCAGCGATATTTTCCAAACATTACGATCATGTTCAAATCGCAAAGCATTGAGACAGACATTAAGTTGAAGCCAAGGGATTCAACAAGCATGACTTTATCCATGTGTTGATCCTTTGAGATTGCAACTGTACCTAGACCCAATACCTTACTTTTACCAGTGTCAGCAAATGTGATGTGACTCTTGTCGGATGGACGTAAGGTTGAGTCCATAAGAAGGCTTCTTTTGCCAGTCATGTGATTGGTACACCCACTATCAATAATCCATTCTGAAGACGCTGGTGTCGTACCCTACAGTGCGGTTAGGGGGATAGGCTTCACGAAGAGAATTGTGAAGCAAAAACATTTGACGAACCAGTGGGTTATGAAAGCTTAGATCCAGATTAGGACTGATATGGAGAGTAGCAAGCGATTCAGGAACGAAGTACATAATAAGACCATTCGGGCATTTGATCTTGCGCCCTACAAGATGTTTAAGGTCCCCAGCAATAGCGTCAGACGATTTTGGTTTTCTGCTGGAGACCCTTCCCTGCAAAAGAGAGTTAAGCTTTCTTAGCCACCCACATCTTCAAGGGTGGCTTAGAAGCAATAAGTCTAAGTGCAGCGTCTGAGAACTTTGGCTTTGGAGCCCTAGCAAAAAGTCTTGCAGGCGGACAATATTACTCATAAGAATAAGCAGAATAGTTCTTGGTCTTATGAACATGGCGGTTTGATGAACCGCGCTCATATTCATAGGCCTGAGTATGGTTTCCCTGCAAAACATTTGCGTTAGTGTGACTCAGTGAGTCATCTGTCTGTATGAAGCCTTTGGACCCTATGAAGCCTGTGGTCTGGGGTTTGTCTTCTTCACCTGTGATGTCATGATGACATTCACAGGAAGATTCTCCAAACACTTTTTCGGCACCCAGATCTTCTTCATAGGCAGTCCATTCCTGCAGTTAGTACCAATGTACCTGGCAAACACTTCACCATTCTGATTCTTAAACAGTTTATAGTTTGCATCAAAGGATTCATCAATGACAATGGGGTTAGCACAAGTGAAGCCAGATAGAGTGGATGGATCTGCTGAAGGTTCCTTTGCAGCAACCCATGTGGTTTTGGGGTACTGCTCAGGTTTCCAGTAAGAGCCATCAGCATTCATTTTCCTTACGAACCCAACACCCTCTTTCCTCGGGTTTTGGTTCAGGATCTGCCTTTTGAGGACACCACATAGTGTCTGATGCCCTTTAAGACTTTTGTACATCCCTGTTTCAAGCAATGTCTTCAACTTAGCATTCTCATCAGCAATAGCAGTGGTATTGTAACACCCTCGATGCGACTATAGCTCCCACGTGTCGAGGCACGACTTAGAGACATAATCGCACTGAAGGCATATGTCGCAAGTAAGGTAATCTTTACAACATCCCTGTAATATTATAATAAAGGGGAGATAACATAGTTGGCTTACACTCGCCACGTCAATCAAGGTACATAAATAACATTACATTATCCAAACACTCATGGCCCGACTACGGCGCCAAAATAAAAGATAACCCAACATGCGACACGGTCCCGATCACCCCCAACTGGGCACCACTACTGATCATCAGGAAAGGAAACATAGTAATGTTGAGAGTCCTCGTCGAACTCCCACTTGAGCTCAAGCGCATCACCTGGAGCGGAAACATCAGGCCCTGCATCTGGTGTAATAGTAATCTGTGAGCCACAGGGACTCAGCAATCTCGCACCCTCGCGATCAAGACTATTTAAGCTTATAGGTAAGGCAAGGTAAATATAAGTGGAGCTGCAGCAAGCGACTAGCATATATGGTGGCTATCCTGTTCGCAAAAGAGAGCAAGAAGAGGAGGCAAAGCGCGAGCGAGAAACTAGAGAACAACCTGTGCAAGCATTACTCCAACACCGTGTCCACTTCCCGGACTCCGCCGAGAAGAGGCCATCACGGTAACACACTCAGTTGATTCATTTAATTAAGTTAAGGTTCAAGTTATCTACAACCAGACATTAACAAATTCCCATCAGCCCATAACCGCGGGCACGGCTTTTGAAAGTTCAAATCCCTGCAGGGGAGTCCCAACTTAGCCCATGACAAGCTCTCACGGTCAACGAAGGAATAGACCTCCTCCCGAGACGTTCCGATCAGACTCGGTACCTCGGTTCTTCAAGACACTTCGACAGGTTAAAACAAGACCAGCAACACCGCCCGAATGTGCCAACAAATCCCAATAGGATCTGCACATATCTCTTTCTCAGGGCACACTCAGATTGTCCTAGGTACGGGTAGGCCAGCCCAGAGTTGCCCCTGGTGGCCACTGGCAGCTGACAGGTGGACCAACACTCAGAGGAGCACTGGCCCGGGGGGGTTAAAATAAGATGACCCTCGGGCTCCGGAAACCCAAGGGAAAAGAGGCTAGGTGGCAAAAGGTAAAACCAAGGTTGGGCATTGCTGGAAAAGCTTTAATCAAGGCGAACTATCAAGGGGTTCCCATTATAACCCAACCGCGTAAGGAACACAAAATCCGGGAACATAACACCGATATGACGGAAACTAGGGCGGCAAGAGTGGAACAAAACACTAGGCGAGAGGCCAAGCCTTCCACCCTTTACCAAGTATATAGATGCATTAAAATAACAAGGTAAAATAATGATATCCCAACAAGTAAATAAATGTTCCAACAAGGAACGGCCTCCAATCTTCACCTGCAACTAGCAACGCTATAAGAGGGGCTGAGCAAAGCAGTAACATAGCCAATCAACGGTTTGCTAGGACAAGGTGGGTTAGAGGTTTGACATGGCAATTTGGGAGGCTTGAAAGCAAGTGGTAGGCATCGTAGCATTGGCATAGCAAAAGAGCGAGCAAATCTAGCATAGCAAAGATAGTAGTGATTTCGAGGGTATGATCATCTTGTCTACAAAGTTGTCAGAGTTGACTGGATCCTCGAAAGCAAACTCAACGGGCTCCTCTTTAGTGAACTCGTCTCCCGGCTCTACCCAAACAAGACAAACAAGCAACAAGGACACAATCAACCACGTGCAAGGATCAACCAATATGATGCAAGGAGGGTATGCTATGCGGGATGCGAGGCGGGATGCATATGTAAGATGTGACAGGAAATGCAAGATCCTGGCCTCAACTTGAGAAACCAAGTGTGCCACTGGAAAGATGAGATGAAATCGCTTGAAAACGATATAAAGAACGCCGGAATCGGAGTTACGGTTTGGAAATGGCAAGTGATTCAAAAAAAGACACCGGTCTGCGATTTACCGCAAGTAGCCATCTAAATGCAATGAGATGAACATGCTACAGCACCCAAACATGGCATAAAAATACATGGCAGGGATGCATTCATGATGCTTAACAAAAGTCTAGCACTGAGCTACGGCCAATTCATCCATTAACAGGTTCAAACAAGCATGGCAAAAATGCATATGGCAAACAGATTTCAGACTTGGTGAAATTAACACTTGTCTGGAATTTCAGATCAGGTAGCTCTCTTCGGAGCAACAAAACTACATGCTACAGGACCTGAACATGGCAAAGTAAAGCATGGCATGGAGCTACTCAAAGAGCTTAACAAAAGTCCATTAGTGACCTTGAGCCAAAAGGGATTAGAAAATACAATTGCAAGCATGTGAACATGGCAAAAACATAATCAGATCACAGACTTAGTGAAAACTGGAGCATGCTGAAAACAGATATCAAGTAGGCATGTTTATGAGCTTGATGCACTCGCTACGGAGCAAGTCATGACAAACTAAGCATACACCCATCAAGAATACACAAAATTCAAGCTAGACATGGCAAGAACAATAGCATAGCATGCACGGATCAACTATAACATCCTCGGCAAAATCGCTAACAAGTAGACAATCTGCCCAGATTCACAAAGTAGCAAAAGTAGAGCTCGATTGACTCAAGCTAGGGTGCTCCATAATTGCAAACAAAGACATGTATGGATAGAGCACTACAAGATTAACAAAACATCCTTACTGATCATCCTCAAAAGAGGCACGGATCACTAGGAAACAACATGAACATATGGCCATATGAAACAAAGAGGTCAAGGACTTAGTGGAATTGCTAAGTCCCTGAAATCAGCACTACCAAGTGCACCACTTTGCAAGCTTATGCTAGTCACCACACACATCACAAAAATACATGGGTTGCACCTCTGGAAAGATGGTAAAACCCTTAACAAAACATATGTAGAGCTCATGGGCATATCATGCACACAATAATCATGGCAAAAATGACAAATAACTAAATGGAGTAGCAGATCTGACAAATAACTCAAGTAGCCCTCTTCTAACAGCATTTCGGGCATCAAGATGAACTCAAATGAAAATGATTCAATGGAATGAAATGATGTACTCTCTGAGATGAACATTTTGATATGCTATATGCATGAATCGGAGCTACGGAGACGGAGTTACGGCACGATGAACATGGGTACTTGAAACTGAAAAAAAACACGGGGACTTAGTAGAATTTCGACCTCCGGATCTAGGGTTTGACCCGGGCACGCAAAACGAGGCGGTGGCACTGCTCGCCGGAGAAGACGAAGACGGCGGCCGGCGAGGTTGGGTTCGCCGGATCCGGTCGCTCCTCGACCGGATCTGGCCGGAGGAGGGAGCTGGCCGGCCGCGGCGGAGGCGGGCGGCGGCTGCGGAAGCCGAGGCGAGGCGGAAGCCGAGGCGGCGGGGCGGAGATGGTGCGGCGGCGGAGCTCGCGGTGGAGGCGGCGGGGCCGGCGAGCGGGGTCGAGCGGCGCCTCGGGCGCGGGCGGCGGACGGCTTCGGGCCGCGGCGCGGGGAGATGGGCCGCGGGGGCCGGCCTTGGGCTTCCCGGGCCCGGGCGGCGCGGCGATCTGGGGACCGGGCGCGGGTGAATGGCGTGATGCCATGTGGCGGCAGCGGCGGGATTCGGACGTGTCCGTCGACGGCTGATTTGTCCGGCGGCGCGCGATGACGAGTGGATCTAGGGTTAGAGAAAGAGGGGATCCGGGATTTTTAGAAGGGGGAGGTATATATAGGCATAGAGGGAGTTAGGAGAGTCCAAATGAGGTGCGGTTTTCGGCCACGCGATCGTGATCGAACGCTCTAGATGAAGGAGAGGGTTTTGGGCCAAATTGGAGGGGTGTTGGGCTGCAACACACACGAGGCCTTTTCGGTCCCTCGGTTAACCGTTGGAGTATCAAACGAAGTCCAAATGATACGAAACTTGACAGGCGGTCTACCGGTAGTAAACCAAGGCCGCTTGGCAAATCTCAGTCCAATCCAGAAATGTTTAAACCCCACACACGAAAGAAAGCTAGAAATGACCACCAGAGGAGAACGAAGCGCCGGAATGCAAAACGAACAACGGGGAAAATGCTCGAATGCATTAGATGAACACATATGCAAATGCAATGCACATGATGACATGATATGAGATGCATGACAACGACAACAACACACGGAGACAAAAACCCGAACCCGAGAAAATAAAATGACTTAACGCCGGAAACGGCAAGAGTTGGAGTACAAGTTGGGAAAGTTACATCCGGGGTGTTACAGGTATCCTCAGCAGAGGGGTTAGTTCCCACATCAACAGTTGAAGATATTGCAAAAGTAGTAGCAGTAGAACATTCAGCAACAGAAGTAGCATTATCACGCTCAATGCATTTAAGACATGGTGGTTCAAATCCTTCCTGAGCTGAACTGATCTGTTTGGCACGAAGCGACTCGTTTTCTTTCTGAAGATCTTCATGAGCCGCTCTCAATTTCTCAAGATCTTGCTTCCTTTGAAGATAATCATAGGAAAGCCTTTCATGAGCTGTTGAGAGCGTTTCATGACGACTTTCAAGTTCCTCATACTTAACGTGAAGATTTTTTATGTCTTCAATTAAGGACTGAGATCGAGTCATCTCAGCGTCTAACAGATCATCGCTTTTGTCTAACAGTTTTTGAATGTGTTCCATGGTTTTCTGTTGTTCAGTTGCAATTTTAGCGAGTGTTTTGTAGCTGGGTTTGGAACCACAGTCAGAGTCATCGTCACTAGATGTTTGATAGTGAGTAGTGCGTGTGTTTACCTTGGCACCATGTGCCATGAAGCAGTAGGTAGGAGCGGAGTAGTCCTTGTCATTTGCATCGGTGTCGGTGATGGAGTCATTGTCTTCAATGTTGAAGATGGACTTGGCAATGTATGCTGTAGCCAGACTCGCAACGCCAGAATCGGACTCCTCCTCAGACTCCACCTCCGCCTCCTCAGAAGCGGACTCCTCCTCTGAATCCATTTCCTTGCCAACAAACGCACGTGCCTTGCCAGATGAGCTCTTCTTGTGTGATGAAGACTTGGAGGAAGACTTGGAAGAAGACTTTGAGTATTTCTTCTTCTTCTTGTCGTCGGAGTCATACTCCTTGCTCTTCTTCTTCTTGTTGTTCTCATTGTCCCACTGCGGACACTCAGAGATGTAGTGGCCAGGTTTCTTGCACTTGTGGCATGATCTTTTCTTGTAGTCATGAGCAGAAGCTTCATCATTCCTTGAGATTGCTCGTGAAGACTTTCTGAAGCCTTTCTTCTTGGTGAATTTTTGGAACTTCTTCACAAGCATAGCAAGTTCCTTTCCAATGTCTTCAGGATCATCAGAACTGTTGTCATATTCTTCTTCAGATGAGGAGACAGCTTTTTCCTTCAAGGCACGAGTTCGCCCATAGTTTGGACCGTAGATATCTCTTTTCTCAGAAAGCTGAAACTCATGTGTGTTGAGCCTCTCAAGTATGTCAGATGGATCGAGTGTCTTGAAATCAGGACGTTCTTGAATCATCAGGGCTAGGGTGTCAAACGAACTGTCAAGTGATCTCAGTAGTGTCTTGATGACTTCATGCTTGGTGATCTCAGTAGCGCCAAGGGCTTGAAGCTCATTTGTGATGTCAGTGCGTCGATCAAACGTGAGCTGGACATTCTCATTGTCATTTCTCTTGAAGCGGTTGAAGAGGTTGCAAAGGACACTGATTCTCTGATCTCTCTAGGTTGAGACGCCTTCGTTGACCTTGGAGAGCCAGTCCCAGACTAGCTTAGATGTTTCCAAAGCACTCACACGGCCATACTGTCCTTTGGTCAGATGACCACAGATGATATTCTTGGCAGTAGAGTCCAGTTGAATGAACTTCTTGACATCAGCAGCAGTGACACCTTCTCCAGCCTTGGGAACGCCATTCTTGACGACATACCATAGGTCGACGTCAATGGCTTCAAGATGCATGCGCATCTTATTCTTCCAGTAGGGGTATTCAGTTCCATCGAAGACGGGGCACGCAGCGGAGACTTTAATTATCCCTGCAGTCGACATAGCTAAAACCCCAGGTGGTTAGACCGAATCACACAGAACAAGGGATTACCTCGCTTTGATACCAATTGAAAGTGCGTTATATCGACTAGAGGGGGGGTGAATAGGCGATTTTTATGAAAGTCTTCAAAACGTGGAAGTTTCGAAGACAAGCGATAGAGATAAACCTATTACCATGCAGCGGAAGGTAGACTACACTAGGCAAACCATAGTCAAGTATTCAATGAAGTGAAAGCACAATGACTAATAGCAGCTAGGTAGTAAGGATTAGGTAGGAAGATATTATGAAGCCGATCAGAACAAGCAGTCACTCAGTGAAGACAGAAGATAGTGCAATCATACAATGACTTCAGCAGGACCAACAGTAAGTAAAGGGAAGGGAAGGATGAAACCAGTGACTCGTTGAAGACAATGATTTGTTGGACCAGTTCTAGTTGTTGTGACAACTGTACGTCTGGTTAGGGTGGCTAGGTATTTAAACCTGAGGACACACAGTCCCGGACACCCAGTCCTGAACACGCAGCTCAGGACACCCAGTCCTCACCGTATTCCCCTTGAGCTAAGGTCACATAGACCTCGCCCAATCACTCTGGTAAGTCTTCAAGGTAGACTCCCAAACCTTCACAGACTTCGTTCATGGGCGATCCACAATGTCTCTTGGATGCTCAGAACGTGACGCCTAACCGGCTGGAGGATTCACAGTCCTCAAGTGTAATAAGTCTTCAGATCACACAGACAAGAAGACTTAAGTGATGCCTAACACTCTTTGGCTCTGGGTGTTTAGGGCTTTATCCTCGCAAGGAATTCTCTCTCAAAGGCTTCGAGGTGGGTTGCTCTCAAACGACAAAAGTCGTACTCTAACTCTGAGCAGCCAACCGTTTATGGTTGTAGGGGGTGGGCTATTTATAGCCACTGGGCAACCCGACCTGATTTGTCCGAAATGACCCTGGGTCACTAAGGAACTGACACGTGTTCCAATGGTCAGATTTCAAACACACACGGCAACTTTACTTGGGCTAAAAGCAAAGCTGACTTGTCCGGCTCTGGACAAGATTCGCTCTCATAGTCTTCACTCGAAGACATAGGTTTTGGTTAAGCATCACTTCAGTCATTCTGACTGGTTCTCTTGGACCCCACTTAACAGTACGGTGGTTCCTATGACTCAACAAAGAAGAAAAAGAACTACGAAAGACCTAAGTCTTCGAGCTCCATAGGCTTCATGCGATGTCTTCTCTTGTCATAGTCTTCAATGTGAATATCTTCATATACCACCTTTGACATCAATGTCTTCATACATTTTTAGGGGTCATCTCTGGTAGGAAAATTGAATCAATGAGGGACTTCTACCTGTGTTATCCTGCAATTCTCACAAACACATTAGTCCCTCAACTAGGTTTGTCATCAATACTCCAAAACCAACTAGGTATGGCACTAGATGCACTTACAGATTACAATCAGCGCAAGACATGAATCCAATGGATTCGACGATATTGGGCAGAACAGTGGTTCAAGTACAGGTTTGTGACCAAGGAATGTGCTGAGAAGAATGCCATCAAGCGACCATGGGGAGACATCCTATACAGAAATCTATTCAAGCGCAACTTCTAGTTTGCCCAGAATTTGACGAAGCAGAACAAGAAGTCATTGGGACTAGACTTCAACCCTGGTCCCTCTGCTCCCCGTGCCGATGGCACCCGCGAAGCTGAACCCAATTTGTTGGGCCCTTCTACAACCTGGAAGGTCTCATCACTCATATCATGGTTCAAGGGACAGCCGTGGATGAGCCTACAGATGACGCTGAATCTGATGAAGCGCCTGCACTGCCGAAGCCAAAGAAACTGAAGCAGCCTAAAGCTTCAAAGCCTGCCTCAGCACCAAAAATCTCATGGGCGAAGCCACTGGCTACTGCACCTCCTGAAGACAGTGTGCAGTCTGAAGATTTGTCACGCATCTCCAAGCCCTCGAGAGTCAAGATGCCTTTGCAACACACCAGCCAAGAACTGACTGCTGCTGCTATTCCGCGCAACGACGCTATTGATCTGTCCAGCGATGAAGATCTTGCAGATGATACTCTTGAGCAACTGATCAAGAGCAAAGAAGAAGCAGAAATCTTCAATGATTTGCCTCTCTTTGACGTGGCAATCATCCACAACTTCATTGATGAGTGGTTTGACACGCCCAACCTCAGCTTTGAAGATTTGCAACTTCCAATTGGCCTCAGTGTCGCCTTCCATGGCGCCATTGCTTCAGAGCTAGCTCTAGCTCAGCGCATCGTTGAACTGAAACAAAAGATCGACTTTGAGAAAGCTCAGTTCAAGAAGCACATGGCCAAGCTCAGCGTGCAAGAGGTCAAAAAATTCAAGATCATGCTGCACGAGCTCAAAGAAGCCTTTCTCAAGAAGCGTGAAGAAGCTCAAGATTCTCGTGAGCGCATGAAGAGCCCGGCTGACAAGTGTGTGCAAGTCTACAATGAGGCTGAGAAGCGCAAGGCCCTTGGTCGTCCTGGCATCGACCCCAGGATGGCTGCAAAGAAGAAGAAGAAGCCAGATGTGGCCGAACCCGAAGCACCAAGGCAGGAAGCACATGCCATTGTCTTCCCAGCCAGCATGACTGGCTCGAAGCCAAAGGTCAGGTCAACCGCTTCAGAACTGAAGAAGACGAGGACTGCTGAGGCTGAAGCGAGAAAGAGGAAACATCCTGAAGCCTCTGATGCTGCTCCCTACAAGAAGAAGCGCAAGACCAAGAAGGATCGGGCTGCTCCCACAGAGCCCTTAGTTGTTGAACCTATCTCCATGGTTCGCCCTGCAACTGAACATCAAGAGCGCCAACTGACTGTCCATGATCCTGCTTCCATAGAGGCTCATGAAGCTGAAGACATTCCAGCAGCTGATCTCACCGCTGCTGAAGACATTGGTCACCATGATAATGTTGAAGATGATGTAGTTCTTTCTCAGATCGAGCACAACTTGGTATCATCGCCTGTGCTTACGCATAGCGAACTCATCAGCATTGGTCGTCCTCTGACGCCAATTGCTCAGGATGCATCATGGGCTGATCACCCACAACAACAAGTCACACCACCTCGGCAAGAAGAAGAAGATGACTTTGAGGCCCAGCCAACTCCGTCTCCAGAGGCGTCGCCAGCGTTACGCAGGCTTCGCAAAGGACCAAGGTCTCAAGTACCTCTTTCGAGCGTTCCAGAAGGAGAAGTGCCCCACCAATCTGTTGCACGTCAAGTGTTTCCACATGCCACTCCTACTGTGAATGTCTCCGAGTCTGAGGCTAAAGCTGCTGAAGACATTCCGGCTGCATCAGCCGACGACACACAAGAAGAAGAACGTGTCCCTACTCCCCCCATTACTGAAGAAGTTGTTCTCGAGGAGAACGTGTCTATGCCCGACCCTCCAGCTCATCAAGTGGAGGTTGAGAATCTTGAGGCTGCCACCACCAACACAAATGAAGCCAATGACATTGTCATGGCTGAAGCAAATGTGGAGCCTGCACCAACCAATGTGCCAGAAATCAGTGAAGCCAATGATGCTACTGCTCCTGCGCCTGCTGCTGGTCCTCAGTTTGACTATCACGTTGAGCACAGGCCTCAGGTACAGAAGCCAATGCCAAGGTTGCCCAGGTTTTTAGGTCCTGCATCAGCACCCGGATCCTTTAATGTCAACGGCTTCAAAGCAGACAACACCTTCTTCAATAGCGCCAAGAACCCCTACTCAAGGGAAAGAATATCTTCTGATCGGTTCTGGAGCTATCCGTAGCGAAGTTATTACTCATGCATTCTGTACAATCAAGGTCGCATTTTCCCTCATATGCGTCTTGACACTGAAGCCATAACTGGTCTGCCTTGCTTGGAAGAAGCTCTGGATTGCTTCAAAGAGTCTGGACGGTTGCCTTTCGTCACCGACCAAGAGCACTGGAACAAAGAGTTGTTGCTCCAATTCTATGCCACTCTTCACATTTGTGGCTACAACAAAGATCCGAAGACTTGGGTCCTTGAGTGGATGACCGGCAATGTTCATCATGAAGCCAAAGCCTTTGATATCATTGAGCTCATCGGGCTGCCCACTCCTGGAGATCTTTATGAACCTAGTTGTCAGCTTCACAGTGCAGCTCTGGAGAGCATCTTTCAGAAGCCTGAACCGAACATGAGTCAGATGCTTAGCATGATGAAGCCTTTGCCTCCAGATGCTGCATATCCTAAGGAGTTCTTTGTTGAAGACCTTGAGTATCTACCACGCACTATCTATCACATTATAAGGCGAACTCTCTGGCCCATCAAAGGACATTCTCCACATGCAAAGCTGGAAGGTGCAATGAAGACTTTGGTCTTTTATATTCTTCATGGCAAATGCTTCAATGCACAAGACTTCTTCATCCGCCAACTTGCTGCATCAGGATCTGATCTTTTTGGCTTGAAGTTTTACGCTCCATGGATAATGCGGCTGATCAAACTACACTCAGCTGTCTCATATCAGCCCTCTGCTCGCAATCATCGGATCTTTCTGCTGACGTTGATATGTCCGTTGAAGCCATCTATCCAGAGCCTGCCAAGGAGCCTCTTAGTCTTCAGAATGCTGAGCATCAAAGCTTCTCTCAAAATATTGAAGGAGTTGAAGCAGTCACTCGTATTTATCCTCTGGCTGGTACTACACGTGCACCTCATCGTGCCCTCACTGAAGCCACTGAAAGCACCATTGTCCAACGGCCCAAGAAGCGATCTCGTGTTCTCATTGACCGAGAGCTTCTGGTTGCCCTTCATCAAAAACAGGATAGGCATCATGACTGGCTGAAGCGCCAAATGCAAAGCCTCTTGGTGGATGTCAACCGCATTCGCAATCTTGCCACCAAGAATGCCTTTGTTGCCCATGAAACCTGTCGGCGTACATGGAAAGGGCTGACGCTTATGTGTTTCGAAGATGATCTTCAAGAGGATGGCTTCTCTGAACGTTTCAAGTTTGACTCGACACCTCCAAGAAGGACTATACTGCGACGAACTCCGTCTCTTGAAGACTCTGAGTTCTCTTCCTCCGCGGCAACTGTGAATGCCAGAGTGATCGAGGACGAAGATGATGCTACTTCACCGCCACCTCCTTCAGCACGCTTCGACCCTGCTCCAAGTTCTTCTGCACCGCCGAACACCACCGACGACCCTGCTGCTTCACCTACTCTTCATGGGAACGAGTAGATGCTCTATGTCTTCAAACCTTTTTGGTCCTTACTGACAAAAGGGGGAGAAGCATATGAGTTTGATAGTCTTCAAGCGGGTCCACATGGGCGGTTGCTTTATATTTTTCCTCGTGTTTACAACTCTCGTTTTGATACTTTTGATTCTTCGAGTTGTAACACCTAAACTCGATGGTCGCCTGCTACTTATTTGCTACTTCGTGATGCGATGATAAATACCGCATGTGCGACGATAAATTCTACACTTAGATCATTTTTGCAAACGTCCATTTTCCATTATGCATGTCATTATCTTCACATACCTTCTCATGCATAATGAATTGTCATCATAAGTTGAAGAGGATCTCCACGAGTACAACCTGCCATGTGCATTTGCATTCCAAAAGCAAATTACTTATATGCACATCTTCAGGGGGAGCCCTTGCAACTTATGAAGACAATTCCTTATCCTTTACAATTTCACATATTATATTCCCCATTGAAAACTTCAACTAGTTTGTCATCAATCGCCAAAAAGGGGGGAGATTGTAAGTGCATCTAGTGCCACCCCTAGTTGGTTTTGGAGTATTGACGACAAACCTAGTTGAGGGACTAATGTGTTTGTGAGAATTGCAGGATAACACAGGTAGAAGTCCCTCATTGATTCGGTTTTCCTACCAGAGATGACCCCTAAAAATGTAAGAAGACATTGAAGACTAAGGTGGTATGTGAAGACATTCACATTGAAGACTATGACAAGAGAAGACATCGCATGAAGACTATGGAGCGCGAAGACTTAGATCTTTCGTAGTTCTTTTTCTTCTTTGTTGAGTCATAGGAACCACCGTACTGTTAAGTGGGGTCCAAGAGAATCAGTCAGAATGACTGAAGTGATGCTTAACCAAAATCCTATGTCTTCGAGTGAAGACTATGAGAGCAAATCTTGTCCAGAGTTGGGTAAGTCAGCTTTGCTTGTAGCCCAAGTAAAGTTGTCGTGTGTGTTTGAAATCTGACCGTTGGAACACGTGTCAGTTCCTTAGTGACCCAGGGTCATTTCGGACAAATCAGGTCGGGTTGCCTAGTGGCTATAAATAGCCCACCCCCTACAACCATAAACGGTTGGCTCCTCAGAGTTAGAGTACGGCTTTTGTCGTTTGAGAGCAACCCACCTCGAAGCTTTTGAGAGAGAATTCCTTGCAAGGATAAAGCCCTAAACACCCAGAGCCAAAGAGTGTTAGGCATCACTTAAGTCTTCTTGTCTGTGTGATCTGAAGACTTATTACACTTGAGGACTGTGAATCCTCCAGCCGGTTAGGCGTCGCGTTTTGAGCATCCAAGAGTCATTGTGGATCGCCGGTGAACGAAGTCTGTGAAGGTTTGGAAGTCTACCTTGAAGACTTACCAGAGTGATTGGGCGAGGACTGGGTGTCCTTAGCTCAAGGGGAATAAGGTGAAGACGAGGTCTTCTGAGTTGAATCTCAGCCTCCCTAACCAGACGTACAGTTGTCACAGCAACTGGAACTGGTCCAACAAATCATTGTCTTCAACGAGTCACTGGTTTCATCCTTCCCTTCCCTTTACTTACTGTTGGTCCTTGTGAAGTCATTGTACGATTGCATCACCATTTGGCTTCACTGAGTGATTACTTGTTCTGATTGGCTTCACAATATCTTCCTACCTGATCCTTACTAACTAGCTGCTATTAGTCATTGTGCTTTCACTTCATTGAATACTTGACTATGGTTTGCCTAGTGTAGTCTACCTTTCGCTACATGGTAATAGGTTTATTTCTATCGTTTGTCTTCGAAACTTACATGTTTTGAAGACTTCCATAAAAATCGCCTATTCACCCCCCTCTAGTCGATCACTAGCACTTTCAATAAGTTATGAAGAAAGCAATAGCAATAAACTAAACGATCATAGTGCTAAGCTAACGAATGGGTCAAGTCAATCACATCATTCTCTAATGATGTGATCCCGTTCATCAAATGACAACTCTTGTCCATGGTTAGGAAACTTAACCATCTTTGATTAACGAGCTAGTCAAGTAGAGGCATACTAGTGACACTCTGTTTGTCTATGTATTCACACATGTACTAAGTTTCCGGTTAATACAATTCTAGCATGAATAATAAACATTTATCATGATATAAGGAAATATAAATAACAACTTTATTATTGCCTCTAGGGCATATTTCCTTCAGCAGGTACGGAGATTGAAGGTAGCGCTGAAAGTAAATATCTCATGTAGGAGAATGTTTCATGGAGCTATTCCTTCTAAGGGTATCTTAGCTAACAGATATATCATCCCCAACAGCCTATGCCCTTTGTGCAAGATTAATTGTGAGGATATTGCATGCATGTTTCAAATGTTCAAGAGTTGCAAAAATTCATGAGAACCTTGGTGTTGAATCATGAATCTCTAGTTTTGGTAGTAGTATCCATGGTATCCTTGAAGCTCTACTCAGGCAACAAGAATCAATGAAGTTTGACACTTTGGTGTCTCATAAAGGTGGAGTATTCCTTTAGTGGGAGACGACGATTCCCGTAGGTAGCAAGGTGCGTGTGGTGACTTTGTCAATCTCAAGACCCACCGGCTCGGTCTCTTGAAGGTGCTCATAGGGGTAGGTTGTGCATGTTTGTGTTCATATGGGTGAGTATATCTGTGTATGTCAGCATCCGCATCTGTACTATGTTTTTTAAAAGGCAACACGACTCGGCAACTCCCCCCTTCCTGGTGTGGGATCGAAGGACTTATCACTGCTTGTTGGTATGCATGGTGGCAACATCGCAAGGTTGATCATGGGGAGATTGTCTAGTATTTCACTCAGTATGGTCAAGAAATGGCAACGATTAACACCAACTACGTCAGAGCTGCCAAACCGTCCATGAGTAGACGCAAGCGAACCGTCCATGAGTAGACGTCACCATGGCTGGGAGTGCCCACATGAAGGTTTTGTTAAACTCAATACTAATGTTGCCTTCTCCATTGAGAATGATATGTGTGTGCAATAGAAGCTTTTACCCACGACGATCATGGTATGTTCATATTGGCTAGTGCATGTGGCATTGAGCATGTTGTTGACACTCCAACGGTGGAAGCATGAGCGCTTTAAGATGGCCTTATCCTAGCTGGTCAATCTACATGCAATAGAATGATTGTCAACGGGTATATTCAGAGGTCGTTGAAGTTATGAAGAACTGTGGTAATTCTTTTGGTCCAACAGTAGCGATTATGAGGAATGTATCAGTTTAGCTCAAGGCTTTAGTTCCATTATTTATGATTATTGTCCTAGGAAAAGTAATATGGCGTCACATATTCTTGCCTATAATGAAGAGGTACCTCTATTGATTGTTTGGCATGTGGATCTACTTGGTTTTATTCTTAATGTGATATCAAACGATGTAAGTTTTTTTATAATCGATAAAGCGCTATGATGGCTTTCCTTAAAAAATTGCCATGTGATTTTACTGAGGGCCTTCATGTCACCTCTAAAGTCATTTCTTATGAAAAATCCCATATATTCAAGATTCAGGACTACTGGTATCCGGAAGGACCACTGTGCTCCATTAATAACACATCAGTGGTACACAATATATTTTGCAAATAGAACCCCAACAAACCAATGGAAAATGTGATTGAGTTCATAACATCTTCCTCACACGCACAACCTCGTTGTTGTTGGCACACTACCACTTGGGACAAAGAAGCCTCCATGGAACCACGACATAAACTCCATGGTGAAGATGCAATGCTTCCCATCTGGCATCTTGGTCGGGAGCAAGAAGAAAGGTTGCACTTCAGCTTTCGGATTCAATGGCATGCAAACGAATGGTGGAGCAGGTGCCATAGCCACTCCCAAGCAGCCATCAGAGATTAGCTTTTTCCTGGGCTGGACCTCCATCTCCCTCCCGCTCTATCTTCACCACCACGAAGACCTTGCAAGCAAGAGAGGGATCATACCAACTCTAGAGTAGGGAACTAATCGAGCTTACTGGCGGAGATGTTAACAACGCGCTCCTTAGCAGCAACTAATCTCCAGCCACCACCACCTAGACTATGATCGCGTGAGCCCACTGATCACATGCAACAGCGACGCACTCCACATCCTATATACCTAAAAGACTCATCCCCACTAAATGATTTATTTTAATGATCTTTACCATGGCCGATACTAGGCCGAAGGTTTAACATCCTTTTCAAAAAGAAAAGAAAAAAATTAATACAAACAGCTAAAATAAAAAATAAAAAATGTGTGGATGGATGCATGAAACCCATTAACAGTCACGCAAGGGGCGCTCGCTGAGTCTTGCCACGTCGACGTATATATTGTCCCTGTAATTGGTGGGTGTGTAGTTACCATCCATCCCAGATAAGGATGAGACTTGCCTGCTCCTTCGACATGTGCCCATCCGTGCTCCCACATACATGACTTGATTTGATTGGAACAAAATAAGACCTGGCCATACCCCCTTAAAATCAAAAGGGGAGATGATTAGATTAGAAAAAAAAAGAAAAAAACAACAACCATAGAATAAAGTAGAAGCACGAATGGGAGCATGAGAGGGGGCAGGCAAGCCGGATCCCCCGTATAACACCTCCCCGGTAACTTCCATCAATTATCCTCACCACGAAGGCAGCCCACTCACGCGACCTCCCTCTCTCTCGTTTCCTCTCCCATCTAACCCGTCGCCACGAGCATCGCCAGCCAGCGGGAGAGGAACTGGATCCGCTCTCCCATGCAGCCACACCAGCTTCGTCGCCTAGAGGGAGGAGAAGATGGCGGTGGCGGCTTCGATCTATATATGATCTGCCTCGATGCGGGTCTCCTCCAGTGAGCGCCTATGCGGCGACGGCGACGGCGACAACGAGTGGAGGAGATGAAGTGGAGGCAACTCGAGGGCCTCCTAGGGGGCCTGGTCCAGTTCTCCCCCGCCGCCTCCTCTGCTCGATTTGGCCTCCAAAAAAAGGTGGGTAATGCGACTCCCTTTGGCTGAAGCTAGCTGATAAACTCGCTGGTGCCAAGTCCCTTTAGGGTGTCTTGCACAAAACGTTCTGGCTTGCTTCAGTTCAGACCAGCGTCTTAATTCACTCTTTTGATTTGTTAATTATATATGTTACGACCTGCACTTCGTTATGTTATGCGACCTCTTATTCACGGGTCGTCTGATGAAGATATTGAGCATTTTTCTCATGTATTACAAATATCATGAGTCTTATGATCATTATGATGAAGAGATGTCCAAGTACCTACATCTTTGGTTCAGTTCAGTAGCGCAAAAATCTGAAGAAGTATAATCATAATATTTTTGTTGTCTAATATAGTAATATGTCACGGATGTACATGTACCACATTTTCTGTTCTGAAAGTTTCATCATGATTCCTGAAATACTTGCATTACATTTGGTTGCTTTCTCGAGATATTGCTTTCCATATCACGGGGCTTATCACCACTGTGTGGTCTTTTCCTTTTGTATAGGCAGGCGATGCTCTGATTCAGCTGTATACTCATTTCATCTCTGATTTTGAGGTCAAGATCAATCTTCTTAAATCTTCTCACTTCGCGGTAGTAGTTTCACGCCAGTATTCAGATAAAGATGCTGGTATAAGCTATCTCGAAGGCGTAATTTCGAAGCTGCGTGATACCAAGGAATCACGGGTTGAAGAGCCCATTCTGTATGTGAAGATGCAGATTGCAAGTTTTCTTCTTGAGAAAGGGAATCAAAAGGAGTGTAAGAAACTGGTAGACGAGGGTAAAACCACTTTGGATAGCATGGGCGATGTTGATCCTTCAGTACATTCAACCTATTATTCGTTATGTTCTCAGTACCATAAAGTGTGTCAAGACAATTCTGAATTTTATAAAAATGCTCTTCTCTATCTTGCATACACAACAGTGGAGTCACTTTTAGAACCATTCAGACAGGTATTGTTGCTTGCCTGCTCCTTCAGCATGAAAAATTAGATTCGATGGTTGCTGTTTTTGATTTCCAATAATTACCTGCAGAACCTGGCATTTGACCTCTCACTTGCTGCTTTATTGGGTGACAACATATACAACATCGGGGAGTTGCTTGCCCATCCAATTGTATGTTCTTATATACTTATAATTTATATGTACCTTTCATCTTTGTTGTCTGGTTACGCTTTACTACTTACTCCTTCCATGCCATAATTCTTGTCACGGTTTGTTGTGGCGTGAGTGGGATTCGGTTCCACGCCAAATCAAGAAGTCCACTCCGACTGATTAGACTAGCAGGTCCATCCATCCATGTATGCCTTTCCTTGTATGCCTGAATTTTTTCAAGGGATCGGTGGCAGCGAGATCCACGAGGAGCACGAGGCGGTGCAGCAAGATGGACAAAGACGGTGTGGCAGCGGGGTGGGCAAGAAGATGAGGGGATTGAGGAGAGGGTGGAGGCAACGACAGTTTGCAACAAATAAACATCTATCATTGGTTGCAGGTAAACCTGTGAATAGTTTGGTCTAGAACCATAGTTTCAATTTGGTTTTGCTGTTGGGCTGCTTTGGTTTGGCTGAAATGGGTTGAGCCCCTATTATAATTTGGTTTGGTGTGGGCTTTTGTAATTAATAGATTGGGTTGGTTTGGTCTGGACGGAGACAAATTGGTCTCAAACCGTTTCAGTCCATGGATAAAAACCAATATAGCGACCAGTTTGACCTCATCCCGTTAGGCAAGACCAGCGCTAGGTTTAGATGCAGCCGCCTCCGTCGCAGACGAGCCACATGAGCATGCGTCCGCCCCGCCATCACCGAGATCTCCGATGACAAAAGTCAGCTCCTTCATGCAGAACACGAGGAGCTCAGAGCCGAGGCCTTCGATGACGCTGTTGACAATGGAGATGGCAGTGAGCTCGACCTTGCCGATGTGGCCGACGGAGACGGAGCTGATGAGGAACTGGAAGACTCCCGTCAGGATCATGGCCAGCGTCTCCGCGGCCGGCGCCACCATCTGCTCTTTCGGTGCACACGCACAGACTACAAGCACACAGCAAGCTAGCCGCTGTTCGTACGTGCCTCATATCTTTCGTAGTTCTGTATGTACAGGTTAAGTTTGGGGTTCAACGTTCCAGTTGCTGCTGAGTGACCCATGGTTTGAAACTTTGGGTTCAAACTGTATGTAGAAAATGGTCTGGATGGATTTGGCTTGAAAATACATACAGTTTGGGTTGGTTTGGATTGTAGTTTTTGCAATTTGGTCTGGTTTGGTTTGATCGCTGGACCTATACATGTATGGTTTGGCCTGGGTTTAGTTTGGATTACAAACTATTACCAGGTTTAGTTGCAGGTTTGAGGACAACTAGCTGCAGGTCATGTTCCAGAACCCCCCCTTTCAATCTTCTCTCCCCATGGACTGAATATGTATGCTTTTTCTTGCCCTCTCCCTCGGTTAATCCTTTTTATCTGCTAATTTGTTCACAATTCCTTTTTCCCTTGGTTAATTTGTAGGAGGAAAATTGTGCTGACGATCTTTTCTATACTGAGCAATGGTAGTTATTTTGTTCCTGTGAAGCTCCAGGTTTGGCTGATTGCTTGGATGATGAGTTTCATAACCCACACAAGAAATAGGAAAGAAAAGTAAGCCGGACTACATGTACATATTTCTTTAAGTGACTAACAATATGTAATAACCTTACTACACAATTTCAGGGTAAAGACAAGACACAATCCATTTGGTTTGTCATTTTGAAGGCACAAATAGAAACAAGAACACCATATATGCTTTATAAGGTTTTCTCTAAATTTTGTGAGTCCCCGAAGACATGTGTTCTCTTCCAATAGTTTGACTTTAAAAGTACATGATGTGTCCACACAATTTATTTTTGATGATGTGCATGACACTTTCAGCAGAAAAATAAAGCAAAATCTAGGCACAAATTGACTCTTCCCTCCTGTGTACCGAGATAAATGAATTCACAAGTCCCACAAAACTGCCATGTGCAATTTGGCATCAATTTCTTTGCCACGTTTTGTAAGAGAAAATGTATGTGTTGATTACTATTGAGCCTTTGGTTAATTGTTGGACCTGGCAATGTGTGTGCATTACTTGACATTGTACATTTTATGTTTCATGGTATTCCAGAGCCCCATCTAGCTTAGCTTGTCGGTAGTATTGGACAAAATAAATAGGTATTTTGACTTTGATAAATTAGGAGTGGTCCGTCTCAAGAGTGTTGTGGTTATGTTTAATGTACTCTTGTGCCTGAGATTTTTACTGTGTCCCCAGCTCTGTACATTGTTCCTATGAGCTGTTCATGTTGTTTAATAAAACTTATAATGATGCATTGTAGTTTAGTTCAATTTTTTAGTCTCTTCAATATGTCGTGCAACAACCATTCTGCAAGGCTTTGTCTTTCAAGCTGTGTTATTAGAGGCAATGCTTGATGATATTCGTTGGTATTTTAAGTGCTGATATCTTTGCATTTTATTTGTAGGAGGAGCTTTGAAAGTTTGTCAGGGCAGAGAGGATGGTTCTCAAGTATGCTACTATCATTGATGTTGTGTGGGAGCGCTAAAGATTTGTGAAACTGCTAGCCACTATCTACTTGTGCCTGCAATTGTGTTTTATACAGGACAGGGCTCTGCCGTTTCAGTGGTGCCAAGATATACCCGGGGAATGTATCAGATTGGTCCATTCATACTCTCGAGTAAGCTTGTATGCCCATATCGTTAGTGCAAATGGAATTAAATAAGTAGAAATTTGCTAAAATTATGCTGCGCATTCTTTGCGTGTATCCAAAATCAGGTCCTCCTTTTGTCCAACTCAAAGTGCAAGCGCTATTTCTGCAACCATCTCAAGCCTGCTAAGCTTATATGGACTGCCATGTACAGGAAGCAGCAGAAGAACGTATACGGTAACAAGCCAATTCCCTTAAATGATATACTCCATATACTTCAACATATGTTTCATAATCTTAATAGTATCTCCTATTAGGTGATCTGATTAGGAAGTGTAAGTACAATGATCTGGTAAGTAATTGGGCTGCCTAAGTATTTCCTCTGATTAATAGTTTAATTTACCAATAGGTACTGGCAGTCAAAGAAACTGGCATCTAATCAGTATCAGGGATGAAATGATTTAGTTACCACACTGTCAGTTAGTCTGCTCTTTGTTCACAACATGAGTGGTCTATATTACTTAATCATGTGTAATTTTCTTTCCTTTTGCTCTGTTGTAAATGGATGTATAGTTTGCCAGTTTTCACCTCTGTTTAGATGTGTTTTCACCAAAACTCCCGAGTACTTGCTTGCTTTGTTTTTTTAAGCAACTACAAATTGTATGGGCATATGAAGTTGCGGCTTATAATTCTTCGTGGTGAGGTTGCAGGATATTCGTGTTGAGGCTGCAAAGAAGAGGCACCGGACCACCAAGAGTCCATGTGGTCTCGCTGTTCATCGCCTCTGGACGCGCCATTGACGGCCATAACCAATGTCTATGCATAGAATCCATGTGCCGTGTTTCCTGTTTCTCCGAGACCTTTTAATTCTATCGTATGATGTGAGGAAATATGCCTCTGCTTTATCATCTATATCATCGTTCATGTAACCTCTAAGAGTCCAGTCTTTGAATGTGTTGCATTCGTGCAACTGTCTTATTGTTTCAGTTAGAAACTTCTCTGAATGTGTTGCTTTTGCACAACTGTCTTATTATTTCAGTTAGAAACTTCATCTACCTGTGCCCTGAGTCTGATGGAATAACAAGTACTACACACAGAAAAGTGGAAGGGGTGCGTCCAACTTGGCACCGCCCAGCTTTCGCTCAGGCGGCGCGCCCGTGTGGCGCGCCCCAACCACTAGTAGTCTAAAGAGGTGGCGTCGGTGGGAAATCGTGTTCTCCGCCTGGTGCTAAAAGTGGATGATGTAGTGGGCCCAATTAGGGTGCCTGCATGCGGCTCTCGTGCACAAGAAAAGACATGCTACACTCTTAAGAAGAAAGCCAAGACCATTTAGAAAACCGTGAACTCGTGGGTCTTAAAAAACCGACTGCTGATTTTTAAAAGATTTAATCAACCTATTATTGAAAAATGTTTATGATTTTTAAATAAATATCAATGGATTTTAAAATATGGATTGAAGGGAGTAGAAGAAAATGGGTGAAAACCGGCGGTGAAGACGAAAACAAAACCAGTGAAAGCTAGAGATTAAAACCGCTCGTAGCCTTGGGCTGCCCGAGTGGGATCAGAGGGAGTAAATTTCCAGCGAGTCTGTTATAGCTACAACTCGTCGCTTTAGGCGAAGAATGGAAATTTCCAGCGTTTTTTATGAAATTTCAGCATTTTGCCTATAAGAAACAGAAAAAAAAAGGAAATTACAGCGTTTGTTGAAGTTCGGAAGAAAAGAAGACGTGGTATTGGTTTGGTCTTCTCCAGTTCTTTCGCCAGAAGTTTTGTGGAAAAGCTGAGACTCAAAGGATTCTGGATGTATTTTTGGTTATACTAACACATATGCCCATGCGTTGCAACGGAGAAATAAATAATAATATCACATCCATCTAGCCTAATAAGCATGACTCAAAGACTCCACCTCGCGCGTTGTGCAAGTCCATTTCCTCTATTTCAACACGACATTCAACTTGTGTGTGCACTTGCCTTAATTTGGATATGTGGCGCCAGCATTGTTGTTTGAATCCTATTAGTAATTGTTGATTGGTGAAGCTATAATTAGATTCCATAATACTTTCAGGTTGCAATCTGAGTTGAGCCTACGATTATTTAAAGAAAATAACAAAAAAAATTAGTATTGCAAGCTAGCACAAGTGTGAGTGCGAACATTTGGGATTGGGACGAAAAGAATGTCGTCTATTGTAGTGTATAAATACGATGTAGCTCATTTTATTCCATAAGAGTTGACTCGCGTAGTTGGTTAATGTATGGGATTTGCACCTTATGTCCAACTAATGTTGTATGAGTTTTTTTTTTCAGTTTTTCATATATTTGAATTCTTCAAAAATGTCCGTATCTTTTCAATAAGAGTTCAAAATTCCAAAATTTATTCATGTTGTCAAAAATGGTTCACACAATAAAAAAAGAGTTCACAGTATAGAAAAAAAAGGTTCACCATACATTTGAAAACTCTACTGTATATGAAAAATGTTCATCGTGTATAGGAAATTTGCTCAGTGTGCATTTGAAAAAAATAACCGCATATTATAAAATGTTCAGTGTGTATTCGAAAAATATTCACCGTATACTAAAAAACTTCAATGTGTATTCTAAAATTCACTTATAAAAATGTTCGTAATTTTGTTGCCAGTTAAAAAAATATTTTAAAAATATTTACCGTATATAATAAAACAAATTCAGTGTGTATTTATGGACCCGCGCTACTTTAAACACTTTACACCATCTAGCCAAATGGGTACGACGTCCACCAGTCGCCTGGAGGTCCTTTGTTCGATCCTCCCACGCGACCCCTCTTTTTGGCTGATTTTCCAAAAAGAAACTCATAAGCTTTCCATACATATTTATAGAGCAGCGCTGCCATTGTAAAATCAAGCTCCATCTGGTCGAGTGGCTATCACGTTAGCCCTGAAACCAGAAGCTCTTTTGTTCGACCCTCAATGCTGTCTCACTTTTGGCTGTTAATTTTTTTATATATAAAAAATAAAATAAAAACACTAAGGAACAACGTGACATACGAAATTTGTGGTTCTATGTACGAAACTTGGTTAGACAAAAAAAGTGGAGAAACTATCGTCTCTTTAATATTACATTAGAAAAAAAGAATAAAGATAAAGATTAGAGACTTTTGTGGTTCGTGTATGTTCTAATTTCTTTGATCTGAGTGAATAAAGGTTGATCGTTCGATGATCATTTGCTTAGGTCTATCCAAGGAATATTGGATCGAGTCCACCTTTAAGCATGGCGTCGCTCACGGGTAACTAGCTTTAACTGTGGACATGTTTTTTGTCTTTTCGAGTAAAATGACAATTCAGCATATTAAAAAACCTCGACACCGTTTCTAAATATTTTGACTGTAGACGAAAAAAGTGGAGAAGTTCCTTTAATATTAGAAAAAAGAAAAAAGATAAAGATAAAGATTAAAGACTTTTGCGGTTCGTGTATCAGTGTATGTTCTAATTTCTTTGATCTGAGTGAATAAAGGTTGATCGTTGGATGGTCATTTGCTTAGGTCTATCCAAGAAATATTGGATCGTGTCCACCTTTAAGCATGGCGTCACTCATGGGCAACTCTCTTTGACTGTGGACATGTTTTTTGTCCTTTTGAGTAAAATGGCAATTCAGCATATTAAAAAACCTCGAAACTACTCCCATTGTTTCTAAATATTTGTCTTTTTTGAGATTTCAAATGGACTACCACATATAAATGTATAGACATATTTTAGTGTAGGTTCACTTATTTTGCTCCGTATGTAGTCATTTGTTGAAATCTGACAAATATTTAGAAACGGAGGGAGTATTACCCGGAGTATCACCTAAAGTCTGGTTTTCCAGTATCAAAAGAGAGATTGGTTGGAACACAAAACAAAATGCACATTACTAACATTTCTGCAGCAGGATTTCCACGGAAGGAAGAAATACAACTCTGTGAGAGAGAATTTAGTAGGAGGCTTTGCTGTTCTCAAACCACTAGGAGAATTCAACTTATATATCGGTCATGCATGCACAAAATCAATGAGATTCAAAGGCAGCTGATAAATGCAACGCACTATCACTAGCACATATTAGTATTCCATCCGTACCAAAATAAGTGTCTCACCTTTGTACTTTATACAAATTTGAAACACTTATTTTGGTACGGAGGGAGTATAATATTTCTGGAAAACAACCACGAGTAAATAACATGCTGGCCTCTAATCTGTCTGGAAATGGAGAAGCAACAAAAATTTGTGCGACCGCCTGCTTTCAGTTCATTTCCCCGACCTCATCTGTCTGCTGTAAACATTACTATAGTTTTGCATGATTGAACATTAACGAACTTCTGATAGTTTAAGAAACAAAGTACAACCTATGAAAACCACACAACTATCATCAAGCAATTCTGATGGTTTGGAAAAGACGACGCGTCATAGACAATACAATTTGGCATGGTTCAACATGCACAACAGATGCTAATCAGGCATCTACATCTTCAACACCGAAGCACCAACTGCAAGGCTCCACGACTTCTAACATCACTCTGGAGGGAACTTTCCCCATGACATGTACTCTGATAGCCAAACGCGCCTTGACAGTCTCCATGATGATATCCTCCCCCATTGGGATGCACATGTAAGGTGAGGCCGCCTCGAGGGCACCACTCTCCGTATAGTACCTTCTCTGAGGTATATTGACGCTACACCCTCCAGAACTCTGACAGCCATGACTAGTGTCCAAGGTGAGGCGCTCGAGCGATGTCGCGTTCTCCACAATGTGGCATGTCAACTCGACCAAGCTCTTTGCGGAGCTGAAGCCCACTATCGTCACACTCTTTAGGCTGGTGTGGCACTGTTGTGGTAGTCGCCTCAGTTGAGGGGCATTCCAAAGAACTGACTCATGCTCCATGCAAGGCTGACGTATCTACATAGAAAAGTCAAGATTCTCACATCAGCAGTTCCACAATAGACACTAGGTATGCTTGCAAGATGGGAGTAACCTACTTCCAAGATGAAAGTCTCCAGGCGAGGAGAAGCTTCAAGAAAAGAAACCAGAGAAAGATAATCATAATCTGGTGAAATAGCTTCATTTCCAATTAGAGAAATATGCAAGTACTTGAGGTGGAGGAATTTGCGAGATAGCGTTGGTGTACTGGTCATCTGCATAAAGATATCCAGATTAATTATATTGCTAGGCATGTCAGCTACTATATGCAAATAGCTAGTCTATACTCATCTAAACTTTCAGAATATACCTCATTAGGCGATGATATGACAAGTGTTTCAACATTTGGTGCATAGGACAGAAGCTTGGTCCGAGCATGCAAGACAATGTTGGACTGACCAAATTCTAAACACTCCATGTGTACATTCTTTACTTGCAATGCACTTCCGAATGAAATCGATACTAAACTACCAGAGAAGTGAAAAATGGAGATATTTGGAGCATTGCTGTCTATCACTTGAAGATTTCTGCATAAAGACACTCTCAGGACCCTAAGCCGCCGCAGCAGACAAGGTATCTTCAGGCAAACTATCTCCGGGCAATTCAGGAGTCCCAAATGCTCCAATGCAGCACAATTGTAAAGAAGGCCCTCTAGCTCATCGTCAGCAATCAGCACATTACTCAGAGATAAAATTGCCAAGCTTCTCCAGCGACCAAGCCCAGCCGTGGGACGAAAAGCACAGATGCCTATGTCAAGATACCGAATCGAGTTTTCACTCCCATTAAATAAAAGCGAGTATGGGAAACTGTAGTATGCTTCGTCCTCAGGGGTAGCGGGCAGATAAAGGGTGAGTTCTTCAATTCCTGCTGTAACAGCAACACGAAGCCAGCTACTGATATAACAGGGATCAACCTTGTCGCAGTCAAAAAGTTCAATCCTTAGTTTCTTCATGCCAATGCCCGAGTGATTTTGCAGAATATGGTCAACTTTGCTGATGTGATCTCCATTCAAACCTAGTGTTCTCTGACGTAAGTCAAGGTTGGGATAGCATCTCCATGATCTCCGAAATGTGTGTGATGCACAAGCCAAGCGAGCAGCATTTTGCAGTGACATTCGGGTATGAATACGTCGGCAGATATCCTGGATACAGGCACAGCAGAATAGTAACTAGGGTTACAAAAGAAATTTATAAACTGATATGCAAAAACTTGCTGTATTAGACATTTACATAGTACAGGCCATGCACTGGGACGGAATTGCGGCCAAT